>NC_056725.1:1129439182-1129739182 GCF_019279795.1 Protopterus annectens | reverse complement strand
TGTCAGTACATGTGTAGTCTGCACAGTTGCTGTAGATCCATGTACAGTCCACTGGTCATGAGTAACATGGTGGTGTGGTAATGTATGGATGTGTGTTGCTGGTCCAAGGACATGGTGATGTCTGAGGGCTACATAGTAGACTGCGGCATGTACTACTGTGATCTGCACCTGAGACATATGTGATGGCTCTTGAGTGTGTACTGGTTAGTACATGTGAGTGGCCTTCATGTACGTGGGGACAATAACACCTGGAGCTGTCCATCACGGTCTTATGGCCCACATGTCTGTATCTGAGGTATACGGTGGTAGTGCTATTGTGCACAACTGTGTCATATGCCAGGTGTCCCTCACTGCAGAGATGTCCGTATTTCCCATTGTTGGATCTGGATTGTCAGCTGTGATCACGAATGCTACACAGCTAGCTCTGACGACCGGTGTCAGATGTGTGTAGTGCAGCATTTGTGCTAACAATGTTCACTGTCAACACACTGTGCCCTTCCATGTTTAGAATCCGAATGCATACAAGAGAGCCCTTCGCTACTACTAAGTGTGTGAGCATGCCCAGTACGCCGTTGTGTAGATGGACACAGTACATTCCAAACTGTGCCCTTCCATGTTTAGAATCTGTGTGCATACAAGACAGCCCTTCGCTACTACTAAATGTGTGAACATGCCCAGTACGCCGTTGTGTAGATGGACACACAGTACATTCCAAACGGACGTGTGCTACTAAGTTTGTGAATATGCCCAGTGACACCTTGTGTTGGTTATGTGCCTCTGTGTATGGGCATGACCACTGAAATCCTGTATAGCGATAGTGGTCATCCAGGCAACAGATGTCCATACCCCACATCAGGATGGATTCCTACATTGAACACACTGGGATTGTCTTGATGGGTGTACTGTCTGTGGCGCACCGCGTATCCATGTAGTGTTGTAATAGTTCTCCGTAGATAGGCAGTTGTCCCACTCACACCACTCCCATGTGTTTGTCTATGTCTACCTTGGAACAGTAATATGCTTTTAGACTGCTTCCTCTCCATACATTCCCTATCAGCGTCTTTGCCTTTGCTGATGATGTCATCCACTTAGAAGTATGCCTCTGGGAGTGCTGTGTTCCAGTAATCTCAGTAGCACGTTCTGTAACTGCGTAATGCTGTAGTGTGATAAGGTAGTTAGGTGTATGTTCGACTCATGGCCCTGCCGTGTGTGTGTTTCCAGCTGCCTGTGGACAGAGTAATGCTTTTAGACAGCTCCCTCTCCATACATTCCCTATCAACATCTTTGCCTTTGCTGATGATATCATCCACCTAGCGTTCCACTAATCTCGGTAGCGCGTTCTGTAACTGTGTAATGCTGTAGTGTGATAAGGTAGTTAGGTGTATGTTCGACTCCCGGCCCTGCCAAGTGTGTGTGTGTGTGTGTGTGTGTGTGTGTGTGTGTGTGTGTGTGTGTGTGTGTGTGTGTGTTTCCAGCTGCCTGGTGGCAGAGTAATGCTTTTAGACTGCTCCCTCTCCATACAGTCCCTATCAGCATCTTTGCCTTTGCTGATGATGTCATCCACCTAGAAGTATGCCTCTGGGAGTGCTGTTTTCCAGTAATCTCGGTAGCGTGTTTTGTGACTGCGTAATGCTGTAGTGTGATAAGGTAGTTAGGTGTATGTTCGACTCCCGGCCCTGCCAAGTGTGTGTGTGTGTGTTTACAGCTGCCTGGGGACAGAGTAATGCTTTTAGATGGCTCCCTCTCCATACATTCCCTATTGGCGTCTTTGCCTTTGCTGATGATGTCATCCACCTAGAAGTATGCCTCTGGGAGTGCTGTGTTCCAGTAATCTCAGTAGCGCATTCTGTAACTGCATAATGCTGTAGTGTGATAAGGTAGTTAGGTGTATGTTTGACTCCTAGCCCTGCCAAGTGTGTGTATGTGTTTCCAGCTGCCTGGGGACAGAGTAAAGCTTTTAGATGCCTCCCTCTCTATACATTCCCTATTGGCGTCTTTGCCTTTGCAGATGATGTCATCCACCTAGAAGTATGCCTCTGGGAGTGCTGTGATGCTGAAACTTGGTAGTGTGTTCTGTTACTGCATAATGCTGTAGTGTGGTAGACTAAACAGGTAGGTGCTCAATTCCACGGCATGGCAGGTGTGTGTTTGGCAGTTATACCCTATGTGATATCTGTGGGTGGCTAGCTGTGGGATGTGTTCAGTGTATTTTGTTGCTGACCTATATAGTGTCCACAGCCCGCATATTCTGCCATGACACTGGGTTGTCAACACATACATTCACCAACAGGTCTGGTGAGTAAATGTCAGCAGCCCTACACATACCCTTAATACAGTCTGACCCATGTGACGCAACAGAACACACATGCCTTGATAGTAACAACACTACAAGATGCAGATGGCAAATGTAGTTTCCTTTTCATGCCTGTCTAATGCTTTGCTGTCATGTGGACCGCTGTTGTGATATAAATGCAATATCTACATATGTGTGTACATGTATATGTGTGTATCGACTCGTCATTCACTCCCTCAGACCTTTAGTTTTCCATTCTCTCTTTATTACCTGCAAGTGCATCCTTGTGAACCGTCTCCTACAATTCTCTAGAGATGTGGTATTGTATACTAGCACCATTCCTAATAACCTCCTATCTTACAACTCTATATGAAACCCAAACTCTTTTAGGGATCACAGTTCCCAGGGCTGAGTCCAACACCCCTGAACTTACTCTTCTAAACTTTTATCATATTCAGGGTACTTGGACTGGTACAACTTATTGCTCTATACTTCCATACCCCTACACCTCAAATAATATTAACCTTAAACAAAAGCATTCCTACAAAATAGTGAATAAATTCCTGAAACTCATCTCCAAATTAAGACTAAACTTACTAAGACATGGGGACATACACCCTAACCCTGGTCCTGCCAATATTCTCCAACACTCATCCCTTTTCAAGGACCATTTAGCTAATCCCATCATGGCACGTCCTACAAATTCCCTTTTCACCTGCCATCTGAACATTAGAAGTATTAACAATAAGGTACATGAACTTCATGCAGTCATGGCTGACATCTCCCCAGATATCTTGTGCCTAACTGAAACTTGGTTAAAACCAACCACTATGGACAATGAAATACTTATCCCTGGGTATAACATACATAGGAGAGACCGAATCTCTAGAAAAGGAGGTGGGGTAGCCATTCTCTATAAATCTGATCTAATTGTCTCTATCAATGTCACTCAACCACCTCAGATTAACAATGCGGAGATCCTTATTTCCAGGCTACAAATCAACATAACTAAATTTATCTATATAAT
This sequence comes from Protopterus annectens, assembly GCF_019279795.1. Lineage (NCBI taxonomy): Eukaryota > Metazoa > Chordata > Ceratodontiformes > Protopteridae > Protopterus > Protopterus annectens. Next base: position 1,129,735,862 of record NC_056725.1, on the reverse strand, counting down.
CTGTGTGTATATTCCCCCAGGTAAGAATATAGATACTCTTGAAGCTACCCTGCACTGGCTATCGAGTCACTTCCCTGAAGAAACCATAGTTCTTGAGGACTTTAATATAGACTGGTCTTCCTGCTCCTCTCAAGCCCCTTCCACTCAAATAAACCTATACTCCTTCACTCAAATCATTAGCACTCCTACCAGGATAGACAAATCTAACCAAAAAGAGAGTATACTGGATTGGATGCTTATTAATAGTGATCCCAACCAATATACTGCTGGCTCCCTCCCAGATAGCCTTAGTGATCACCATCTCACCTACATAATTAAGCACAAAATTACTATCCCAAAGAACTCCACACTAAGATCTGTTAGAATTAACTGGACAATACTCAAATATTTACCATTAGATGAAGCAGTACAGTATTTCAACACAAAATTCCTGGAGATTCTTAACTATCATGCCCCCATTCGCTCAAAAATAACTAAGACAGGAGATGTCCCTTGGCTCTCTAAAGAAACCAGGCAGAAAATGCATCTCAGAAATAATGCATGGTCTGTTTGGTGAACCACTAAAATTCCTCTTGATCATACTACCTATAGACAACTTAGGAATGGAACCAAAAGACTAATTATACTTGATAAAAGGCATTACTATTGGAAACAGCAAACTGAACATCAAAACTGTCCACAAAAATTCTGGGCCGGGTTAAATAATCTTCTTCACCCTGGTCGCTCTACCACCCCTGTCCCTGCCACACTCATAGACAAACCATCGAACTTTGTCTCTAATAGCTTTAATTGCTTCTTCACGGAGACAATTCAAACCCTCTCCAATCAACTGCCATGTAACTCTCATATCCTTGATACTCCCACCAATAAAAATACTCCCCCATTTACCTTTCAGCCTGTAGCAACATCATTCATTTGTAAATTAATCAAAAAACTTAAACCTACCACACTGTCAGCCGATCAACTTCCAGCTGAATACTTACAAAAAGCAGCTGAAGCGATCGCCTTTCCTGTGTCAATACTCAATCGTACCCTTACAGAGGCCAAAATCCCTGACATCTGGAAGGTATCCTATGTAATTCCTCTCCATAAAGGAGGCACTTCCACAGACCTCTCTAACTACAGTCCCATATCTATACTCTCCCCCTTAGCTAAAATAATGGAAAAATGTGTGCAGAAACAGGTTATGGAACACCTACTTGCCAATCACCTACTGGCTAATACTCAGCATGGTTTTAGACCTCTCCATAGTACCACCTCTGCCCTTCTTGCCTTCTCCAATACCATCAACACCCACCGCAATAACAATATTATCTTCTCAGCAGTATTCTTGGATCTGTCCAAAGCCTTTGATATGGTGGACCACAAGCTACTAATTGATACACTACACTCATTTGGTTTGGATACTACTTCTATTCAATGGTTTAGTTCCTATCTAAATGGTAGAAAACAAGCAGTACAATGGCAGACTAAACTATCTAACTTACTTCCCAATACTCTGGGAGTCCCTCAAGGATCCATTTTAGGACCACTACTATTCTCGATTTTCATTAATGACTTACACACAGTTGTATCAAATGCTAGTTGCATTCAATACGCAGATGATTCTACGCTGATTTGCTCCGGTACAACCCTACAGAGTTACAAACTATGACCCAAACCACTTTCAGTAAAATAGAAAACTGGCTCTCTAGTCGCCGCTGATACTTAATCCAAAAAAAAACAAAAATGTTGGTCTTTTCAGCGCCACAAAGGTCAAGCCCCTTTACATTTATGATCCAAGCAAAGCACGGGACTATTATCTCTCGAATCCTCGACAAAATTATTAGGGGTAACTATAGACAATAACCTAAAATTCGACACTCATGTAAACTTAATGATTAAATCCATCAATAAGAAACTAGAGTCGCTATATAGAATAAATAGATTCTTGACCTCCCAAGCTAAATCTGCCATTGCCCAAACCCATCTTCTCTCCACACTCTTGTACTCATCCCCCTTATTACAGAATATTAATAAAACAGTCATGAACAAACTCACTATCTGCTATAATCATATCGCTAGGTTTGTTCCTGGGTTACCATATAGAACCCATCACTGCACCAATTTAACCCAGCTTAATTGGCTTGAGTTACCAAAACATATTTCGTATAACCTTCTAGTCCTTGCCCACAAAATAATTTATAACCCTGAATACTCTCCCTCACTCAAAAAACTTATCTCCCTTTGCAATAACCCTCGAACACTGAGGTCATCCTGCCGCCTCCTCATCCAAACTTGTAAAACTAATAACACGGCCGGAGATTCTCTTCTTACCAACTCAGTAGGGAGAATCTGGAACAAACTTCCTCCTGATATTACCTCACTCCCCTCCTTAAGTCTATTTAAGACCAAACTAAAACTATCTACAGTCAACACGTACCTGCTACTGTCTTAATCGTGGCTAGCTATCTCTCTGAACTTACATTGTTCCCAGACTCAGGGTCTCAAGTATATCTACTGAATCATTGTTTGAATATATTGTAATTACTAACCTTACCTTGATTTGATTTTATAAAACTAAACCTCTACCTGTATTAGTTAATTTATAATTGGTTTTTTTTTTGTGACTTGTTTGTATTGTCTTGTCTGGAGCTTTTCTCCCCGGGCCTCCGCTGAAAATGGACATGTATCCAGTCGGATCCTCCCGGTTAACAAATGTAAAATAAAAAAATAAATAAAAATGTATATCTATGCATATATGTATACAAATAATATATATGACATATGTGGATATGGAGAGATAGACATAGATATAAACATATATGTCTGGGGACATCAGCACTATTGAATGTTTGTGCCGGATGATCTGTACGTGATAACCTGGGATGTATGTATATCTGCTGTGGCGTAGTGGAAATGCACATTGTCTGTTGTGTTCAGGGTCACGGGTTGTAGTTGTGTAGACACCGGGTATTTTGTTGCTGGGAAGACCATGAGACATCGAATATGGTGATAGTAAGGCACCTGTTACCAGTTGTGTACGGATCTGAGCGACACTAAGCAGTGGTTATTAATTTGGAGGTTCGGTATGGGTCATATAACTATTCATTAGAAGACTATACTATGCGGATGAGGTTGACAATAGTGTATCCCATTTATCCCCAGGGTGTGATGCAGATACCTGGAGTGTATGTGTGTAGTTAGCTGGGTGTAGGGCTTGGATATAGTTGACAGCATGGGAGGGGGGGTCAGGCATACTGTACGTACATTGCAGAACTGTGCCTCGGGAGTGCCCCTGCCTTAGCATGCCTAAGCTAGGGGTGTGTCTATACTTGCCTGGTGACATTGGGAGGGACAACAGCAGTGGTGGGGTTGTCAGGGTGTACAGGCTGCACAAACAGGTGATGATCAGCACAATCAGCAGATGACATGGCCAGCCCACACCTGAACAGTACGGTAATGTGAGCAAGCATCATACACACAGGTTTCTTCCACACTCTACACCACCGGTGTATACCTGTGGGGACATTTCCCGACACAATCCAACCAAATGAGTAGGGCTGCAGCAGGCAACATAGACCATCATGTGCAAGAGGCTGAGGGCAGTGAGGCTGGGGAGTCTCTGTTCTCTAATACCGTGGGTAAAACCTGGAACTCTCTCCCCAGTGATCTGACCTCCCTTTCTTCACTAACACAATTTAAAATCAGGCTTAAAACCTACCTCAAATCCCATTGGTTATGCACCATTACGAACCCAGACTAACCTCTCATGTCATTTTCTTTTCACAAAGATACCTGTCTTATTACTGTATATACTAACTGCCTAATGAAAACCATAAATATAACAGGCCTTAAAATTGATTAGATTGTCTTTATCCAAAAATGTCTTTCCGACTACCTACTATGTTAACAAAAGATACTTATCATAAGATTCTGCAATCAAATGTGTTTTGAACATATTTCCTTATATTCTACTCTACTCACATCTATATGATCTTTCATGTATCAAATAGCTTAATTTTGCATTTTACTTGCACCTGTGAAATTTTGTTTTGTTTTTATATATAATATTGTACTTTACTTTCAAGGAGCTTTTCTCCCCGGGCCTCTGCTGAAAATGGACATGTATCCAGCTGGACTAGCCCGGTCAACAAATGTAAAATAAAAATAAATAAATAAAATAAAATAAAATGTGTATGCTGCTGAATATCCCTTACTGGGGTGACATAAGACTTTATAGACCCAGGGTGACTTACCAGGTGCTACATGAGCTGGGGATGGTGGAGCACTGTGGGGTGGACAGAGACCTCCTACAGCGGCTTGTTGACCTGTGGCTTCCACACCTGAATCATCAAACAGGCCAAGGGAAACCCATCACAGTGGATACCTCGGTATGTGTTGGCCTGGGTAAACTAGCCACAGGTACCTCACACAGCACAACTGGGGATGTCATGGGGATCTCACAGGCATCTGCATCCAGAGTACTGCACCAGTTCACAGACGCCATGTCAACACATGCTAGTGAGCATGTACATGTCCTCAACACACGTGATTAGTAGACCAGCAATATGCATCTCTTCAACCACATGGATGACTACCCTGGGGTACTGGGTGCTATAGCCTGCACACACATACACATCACAGCACCACCCGGTGAGCGGGGTAGGGCCTACAGTCACTGCAGGGGCATACCCTCCAACAGTTAGGCCAAATGCGATGGCCAGGGCATTACACTGAATGTGCATGCTGTCCGCCCTGGAAGCTATGATGATTCCAATATATGGCTTCTAACACAGCTGTACCACACCTTTGCCAATATGGACATCCTCTACAGTGTCCTAGTGGGGGATGCTGGGTAACCATTGGTGTCATGGCTGATAACACCCAGCAGCAATGCACACACACCGGAACACTCACACCATAATGAGGCAGATGCACAGGCAGGACATGTAATTGAGCATGTGTTTGGGATGCTCAGTTCATGGTTCTGGTATCCGGACACATCTGGTGGTGCCCTGCAGTATTTGCTAGCTACATGCACACAATTTGTTATGGTATTTGCTATGCTACATATTCTGATCCTGCTGTAACGGTTGCTGCAGAAACAGCATGGGGCAGGGCCACACAGCCCAACACCACTGCCAAGGCCTGTACAGGCACAGTGTGACTTGGCGAAGGAATTACCTGAGCAGGGCCCAGTCGGCGAAAGGCCGTGCACAGTATGACCTGCCCTTGGCAAAGAGGCAACACAAGGCATATGCACTGACACAGTAGGTACCCATGGATGTCCCCTCTCTGACCCGCACACAATACAGTGGATGCCAAACATGACACTACCTGTGCTCGGCCATGTATAGGAGGTGCACTGTGTGCATCCAACAAAGGCAGCCCTCCAGCACTGTCCTCAGGTCCAGAACACCCCCAGGGTACGTCTATCGACCTAAAAATTGGCAGTTGTATTAGAATGTGTATTTACCCATTGCTATGGTATGTATGTGAGCATACAAGAGACTTTGGTGGCCGACTGTTAGGGCAGCAGATAGTAGACGTCCATAGTGGCACCATGACATCTGTAGCACATACGGGGGTCACAGTGGTATCCAGTAGTACACAGGGTGTCCTAACCCACTGCAGATTATGTGATGAACATCATGTGTGTCCATACAGCCCACACACGTTCCATGCAGCTGGACAGGTGTGGACCACTACAGACAAATGATATACAATGGCCTATGGATATGCCCAATGAATGACCCCAACCCCCAAAGACACACACAGACTACAGCAGGCCAGACGGTTTGATGTAGGTTGTGAAAGCTAGGACGTCCAACACCACTGTGCTGGTATTTCACGCTGGGATCTGACATACACTGGTATCCCTCCAACCGGCAATTTAGGTAGGTCCACACACTGACATGGAGTACCTGGCATACCAGTACAGTAGCGGCAGATGTGTACAACTGTCAGCTGTGCCCCCCGCCCAACCTACACATGTGAGAGTCATGTGCGACACCCACGGTGTTGTGTAGGACTGTGGATGCGGTTGGATGTCCCCCCATACTATGCAGACATGTAGCAGCTGTCAATGCCACATGACCATTAGCTACCCTGCAGACACAGCATGACACCTGTCTGTTTAGAACAGAGGGGTTGGCAACACAGTACTGACTATCTGGACATGTGACACATGCGATACAGTTGTTCATACTTGGCATGCTCACACACATGACGCTATGATGGTAATGTCGGTCGACAACATGCGTAACAGTCATACTGGGCATGCTCACACACTGACACACAGGACGGCCAGGCATGCATACACCAGTGGTCTGGACATATCTGCCAGTACATTGCTATACTGTTGGATGACTGCGCTGCATGGTGTGTGTGTGGTCTATTGTCTGTACATATGCCATGGTCTATTGTTAATTCACATGAGCTATGTGCTGTGTGCAGGGTGCTGCTACCAACATGTGACTAGGGCAGTTCTTTGTTTGCGGACAGACCGACGCCTGTGGATACGGACGGGGTAAGGCACATTCCAGCAGGTGGGAGCAATTGTGCGTGAGTTTGCACAGTGTTAAGCACTGCTGATCTCTGGTTACAGCACCATTTACCCGTTTAGACTCCACATTTCTTTGACAGTGCACTACTGGCATACTGGTAGACAACCACGCTTACAGCCACACACTCACCAACATTTCTGCTTACATTTGTCACTCACGCTGGGTGTGTGCGATCCCTTGTGATGCGTATTACATCGGACTACACGACTACAGTATCGGGTATGTCTAACCATTTGGCAATGGCAGGCGTTCGGCTGTACCAACTCAGTGGCCTGTCCAGTGACGTACTCATATTATATGCGTGTTTCTCATACGATCTGCTCCCATCTGCCTGATATATGGGAACCGATACTCTGCAATGTTGACATGTGAATATGATTTTGTTAACGCACCTGCCTGGCGAGTCATGCTACCGCATACCTACTGTACGTTTCCCACCTTTCAGATTGTATGACGGGAGACTGTAGGAATGACACTTTTCCCACTTAGCATGGGACAGTCCCTCATTAGGCATATGTCATGTGATGATACTCTAGCCATTGCAACTGTCCTGATAGGGGACATTCTCATATTCTATGTGTCTGTAGTGGTTGCTTGTTACAGGTCTTGTATACCTGACATGTCGATATGTTATATGTAGTAGCATAAGCAACTTTACAGCTGCTAGACTACGCTTTGATTTGTGCAGATATGTATATTGCTGTACTATGCATGGCTGTAGGTATGTTCTGCCCTGGTACGTCTGACATTTCTACAGAGCAGTTCCCACTTTGGCCATTCAGACTGATGGCGGCCCTATAGATCCTATATGTAGAGCTATCACAAGTGTCAAGGCAACACATACCCACAACCGGTTGTGAACTGACTACTTCCATGGTTTGCATACGTTAAGGTTATTCTTGTAACATTATAATTGCTAATACTGTTTCCTATTACATGTATCTGTTTCTGATACAACAAATTAATTTCTGACACCACTACACACAATATATGGCCTCCTTTCCTGAACTCACAGGCCATGTGCCATAACATTCATTTTGCAGGACACAACTGCCCAGATGGGTGTGTCACTCACAGGTGTACGGGTGTGGAACCATCTATTATGCTATCATCTACCTGAGGTGGTCATCAAATTATGCACTTTCCGTCACTAGCAGACCTCACATACCAATGGGGGAGAATGAACACTGTATCAGGAACACTGCATAATACCCTGTGGGACACTTTTAGATGATTGGTTCTATTAACCAGACACTTTGACAGTCACAGAGCATATGTATTCATTCACGTTTGTCTAGGTACATGCCGTTTATGACTCATACATGTCATCTGTCATAACCAGTATTACACCACCTGTCCACCTAATATCACTAGTTCTGGAAGTGTTTATTTGGACTTTGTTACAGTCTGATTCATAACTATGGACGTCCATGCTAATCAGGTACATGGCACTGATTTGGTCTCTATGTATTCCCCCGATGGTGTACAGTATATCCGGTAGATGTGCTCTTCAGGTTTGGGACGTATAGGCGTCTGCTATGCCCACATAGGAATATTAATGACTTCCACTGGGCGGGCCTACTACATCTCTGCCAACCAGCACCTGCACACTTAAGATCCTTATTGCATACCCATGGTCCACCTACCTGGCACCCCTCTACAGCACTCATGACATATACTTACTGTAAGGGCAGCTGGGGTATGAGCACACCCCTACACATTGCCCACTCTCCCTGTCTTGCGACACATGTCGTACGTTTTGTCAACCCATGTATTATCACACTTGCACAACCTACTGTTCCATGTACACCTACATCCTGCTCTCATTGATGACACCAGGTTGACACATACACTGAAGTTTTGGGGTCCCGCAAAGGACATCATTATCCATGTTTAAAGTGTAGACCTTGCAGATCTCTCCCACTGCTACTTTCCTGCCGTTGTTTTGGACAGCAGCAGTGTAGTAATCTTTATTGCCTATCTGTATGTCTGACCGGCCTAGCTGGGTGGTGTGGGGGGTACAAAGTTTATTTATTGGACCTCCCAGTCATATATGCCTGGGCTGTATATATGTTACCTCTAATTGCTGTAAAGTAACTTAGTTATGTACATGTGTATATCTACAATGACATATTTGTTTTGTGTGTATATGTCTATATCAATACCTGTTGTTTGTGTATCTATCTATCTATCTATATATATCTGTAGTATATCTTTGTGTGTGTGTATACATATATATATATATATATATATATATATATATATATATATATATATATATATATTTATATCTGTATAAATATATATATATATATATATATATATATATATATATATATATATATACATACATACACGTTTTTATCTATATATACATCTGTGTGTCTGTTAACCTATACATTTCCCGGACATAGACACTTACACATGCGGATTGGGTTTTATCTCTGCTTCAACAGCATACTATTGCCTTAGTCATTGTGACACTGACACCTCACTCCGGTGAACTTGTGATCAGTATACTGCACATTATACATTGGACAGATGTCACACATTTTTCATGTCTGGGGTGCCTCTGATAAGTGTGATGTGATAGTGTCATCCGACCTATTACTCGTATGCGTAACCTGTTATTCCTGCTACTGTGTTTGTTTCTGTGCACATTCATATTAGTAATGTTAATAGAATGAGTGTTTGTGTTACGGAGATTGTACGTCAACATATTAATGTCTGCATGTAGTTGTGTCTTTCTGCTTTTCACAGTTTGGGGTTGTCACAGCAGAACTCCGTTCTGCTCATGGGTGGCGTTTATGATTTGCGTGCCGGGCTGCCAGCCCTGACGCACAACGTCCGACAATGATACGCACATTCACGCATGTCTCCACGCAGACGACACTCTATCTGGGAATCGCACCTACGTACTAGCTGACCTCCACAAGCCGCTCCATTGCAACCGGCGCAACATACCCTAGCACTCCTGTGTCCATAATCGTATATCCATAGTTTCTCCAGCACACCCGTGTTGAGTTTCCATGCATACCAGCCATTTTACGCCTGTTATCGCAGCCATGACACACCTTTACACATTGCCCTCTCCAGAGCATTGGGGTCCTACACACATTTTGTACCACCTCGTGTATTCACAGGCTCACCATCCATTCATATTTGCACATACGTGCCTTTCCTGGTGTTATGGATTATGAACGATTTGCGGGTTACAAGTGTAGGTGGTCGCAACGTGTACTGCATTCCATCTGTTTACAATGTTGACCTAACACTTCAACAATGTTATGGCCACTGGTATAACCCTGCCTCTGGTGTGAATAGCGGTGCTTCCATGTGTTTCCCTTACCATTTGACTATTTCATTCATTTATAGATACAATGAATATTATTTTGGACATCAGTTATACATTCACTGCAGGTTTACAATAGTCCTGTCAACAGATGTGACAGTTGGTTGGTGTACTTATGTGAACGGACCTCTGTGATACTCGGGGACTCATTTCTACAGTGACAGAAACACAGCTATGACAACTCAGGGACAATCTAATCTATGAACTAATCACAGACACTTCTACCATATCAGTACTATTAACTTGGAACGTGTTGACAGATTTGTAATACTACTAATTTTCTGCAGTTAAATGCATCTATTACTCTTCATTGTTGTAAGTAGTCATTCTCATTCAACACCTTTCCTCCAAAGGTCACTGGCTTTGTGAGTGGTTAAGAGGCTGGCCAGTTATTGTGCGAATGCTCTGACCATTGGTAGGGTTGACATTGTCATATGTACAGGTTGGGATATATTCTGGGGACACCAGATTGTTTAGGCCAGCACATAGCCACGGTCAGTGCAGGTTTAGAATATTCATTAGTTTCCTAGCTGTGAGCCTATACCTTTAGCACTTTAGTTGTTTGCCTGTTTCTTGTACGAATTATGTTTATTCTATCCTGACATGACCGCTTTAGGCAACTGTTACATGCAGTATGGTACATAGTTATTTCCTACAATCACAGGACATTTGGCATTGTATCATTGTTGGTCAGGTCACACCTACCCACACAGTAATTGTCCCTCACACAGTGGATCAGGGGGTATCCTGTTTACGTCAGTGCCTTCATCACCCTTATTCCATGTGTCACTATATTCTCTCTCTTATTCATGTCGGGACACGTGCGTCACGGGCAGAAGTTTGATCCTGGGTAGTAGGTTCTGCATGACCATCTAGGGCTGGACAGTCTCGTGCACCACTACTGCACATTCCAACTTTTGTGCAGATGTCTACAGGACTGGACATTGTGTCTTGATACCCATTCTAATGTTTACACAGGTTACTTATCCCATGAGGGATATCCAAAAAGTTAACAAGACCGAATAACAAGACCTATACCGACCATTCTTCTGGCGTTACAAAAATGTGCTGGGGGTTTTACATGCAAGGGATACATGGTTTGCAATCCTGAAACTGCCTAGGGTGACACTACCTACTACATATGCGTAGTGGTCACTATGTGTAGATGTGGCTGTGCCAAACTAGTAGGCCAAGTATGGCTGGATTTGGTGGATGTTCAGGTATGGGTGCGGGTTGTGTGCTGTGGAGGGGATGCTGGGAAGTCCATTATGCATCCAGGTGTGTTGCATTTGATATGGCCAGTTCCATCACGACCAATCTGTGGGTATGTGCCGGTGACATTTCTGTACATTTGTATCACACATTTTAATATTCATATGTTTGTGGGATTGTGTATACATGTTGTTTGTGTTTCTTTCTGCTTCACCCACTGCTCCCTCATACACCTCCAGTTCACCTATTCTGCATACGACACAGTCTCGCCTTTGAGGATTATACCATTACCCATCCCCCACACACACATATTCCTGACACTCCATCCATCACTGCTTTGGTTGATGGCCCATGACACGGTCAAGGTAACACATTGCATACCCTACATATGTCAGGTACCTGTATGGTTGTGTGGACTACCCTGCCATGTTTGACCTTCCACATGCTATACCTCACGCACATAGGTACACGCTCATACTGAACTTTCATGACATGGTTGGTATACCCGGGTAATACCCGTTCAACTGTGACACATCCTGACAAGTACGGCTTGGACCGCAGATGTGCAGATTTTGGCCGACTGTTCTAATCATTGGTAGGATGCCCATTCTTCCATGTCGGATATATTATGACACATATCCATATCCAATTTGACAACACAACACCACAGTCCACGCTATGGGAATACTTGTTTCCTTTCAGCCTACATGTTGCCTTATTGTTGTAGCAGTTTATATGCTCCTTCTGTTTCGTTTACATGCTTATTCTATTTCCTGTCACATATGGTATGTTAAATACGGACATACCTATTGACTATTACACTATTACATGCATTGTGGGATATAATTCGGTCATACGGTCGCTAGATATTTACATTTATCATGTTTTTTGTTATGGACACTTCTGCACAGCTGTGTACTCTCCCTCACAATATGGGTCAGCTGGTGACCCTGACCATTGGGCTGGACGTACCTACTGGCGGCGCGTTAACATATGATGCATTTCACTTCCACTTGGTATAACTATCTACACTGCGTTGGACTATGGGCACACGGATTTCAATGTCATTTGTTCGAGGGATAGGGACCCGTTATTCCCTACCGTGCATTTGTGTTTGCTTCTTCATTTTGTGTTCGCAGGAACTGTCTTGCATGCTTTGCATATGTTTCAGTATCCACGGACACTGACAGATGTGATTACTATTGCTTGCAAATTGTTATATGCAAGCATTTTTGGTTGCACGTCGACAGCTGACATTTCCACGCCTCCGTGCGGCACTTTGACATGCCCTATGCACTCACGCTCCTTTCCTATACACGTGGCTGTGGTGGCAGCGCGCCTTCATTAATATGCATTTGGCGCTACGGTTGGCGCAAGCCTAACGCCGGCCCTGCGCCAAGCTTCATGAATCCCGGGGATTGTGTGTTTACATGTCACAGACTGTTACAATCATTACCAGGAATGCGAAAATACAGCATAAAAAACAGGAAATATGCGTAATAATAATAAAAGAAAATAAATAAAATGTGTAAGATCTGGTATGGCTGTGTGCCTAGAATGTGTGTTAAAGGTAACTGCAGTCAATTAATACATTTGATGCAGATGTCCACTGCTGTCACTGCTATTGGGTTCTTTCCCCATACCTGCCAAGCAAGGCATGATAGTTGTTAACTGTCTGTAGTGTACACATACATGTCTCTCAAGTGTCACGCTGTCATGGAATGTAATTACCATTGCACAATCCCTCTGTTGCAGATGTATCATTGACATGATTATGTAAATAGCAAAGTAACACTACATCAACCCATAGTACACCTTGGTAGTAATATAGGTACACCTGATGTGCAAGTGTTCTGTGTAGTTGTGAACCCACAGGTGTTACCGCTTGGCTCATACTGTCCCATGTATATAACTTGAGAGGTATGTACATGCTACAGCAGCTATAGGGTTTGCTTACATATAAAGAAAGGACAGACCTGTAGAGTAGATAGAAGTAGTGTTGTCAACTATATAGCCTAGAATAGTATTAATGGACTGTATTTCCCTCCCCCACCTTATCTTCAAATATTTATTATTGCTATTCATTGGATATGGTTTACTATTAACATATGATGTTACATAAACTTTATTTTGAGGCATGTTTTATTATTGTTATATGTTAAACTGGTTGCATATTAACATACAGTATCTTGTTGAATTACCTATTCTGTTGGCCTTATACCGTAACTGTTACTGGCATGCTGTTAATATATTGAAGGTTCTTTTATTTATATTTATTGTTGTGTTTCACATAATATATATTGAAATGTAATGGGGTTATTTCCAATGTTCCGGCATGCTGTTTTTACTAACAATGATTTTGTTCATAACTAACCTAAATGCATTGCTTCATCTCCATAATCACAGCAAATCAGGGTAGGCCAGTTCCTGCTGATCTGCCTACCCTACCTCAGCAGGCCGTGGCACCAGGTACCAGCATGTCTGGGACCCAAGCTGGTGGTGCCCACTCTACTGGACCTGCAACCACCATTGAGTAGAACTGCCTCAGGGGATGGGGCCTGTCCCCCCGGAAGCTGTGGCAGAGGATTGGTAGTCACCCAGGATTGACTACCGGCCATGATGTGCAGTATTATTCATAGGAGTTATGAACATCTGTGCCAGCTTGAGGACAGGCTTGACAACCTAGTGGGGCCTGCTGGACCTGGCCCCCAGCCTCTAGCACAGCCACATTCAGGCCAGTGAAGGAAAGTGTGAACTGCCCATGAGTGGGGACCTTAGTCATGCTGCTGCCATCTAGAGAGACATGTCCTCAGATTTCACAACACCCTCCCCATCCAAGGTGTTTACTCCCCTCATATGTCACACACATCCCCTGTGCACTGTCTTGTCTGTCTTGTCTGTCTTCAATTGCATCCTCTCCAACCCAGCTTACCTCACCACATGTACCTATATCCCTTCCCCAACATTCGATTTTCTCCTTATTATAAAAGAGCACCTATCCCACAAAAAAAAATATTGCCCCATACATAGCTCTCCACTTTGCACATGTGTCCACTGGACATGACTAATTTGGTCCAATTGGCCTGATAACACATTTATGTTGTCCTCACCACTCTCTCTGGGGTTTTTAGACTCCAAATTCATCCTCCAAATCTGTCAAAATGCACAGCTGTTGCTGTACAAGAAATGGAAAGCTATGGTCCTTCCCTGCACCCATCCTGCACATCCCTACCTGCCTTTCACTATGTTTTTTCCTTGCTTGTCCCAGTTTCACCACTGTCCTATCACCCCATTTTTCTTTTCTTTTTAATTTTTCAACACGGTTCTGCGAAGCTAAGTGGAGCGACTCAGTGTGCAAACCCACTTAAATGAGCTAGAAATTGCCTTAATGATCCTATTTGTTTCTCACAGTGTTAGGCACATGTATAAAATAAACTTCCCTAACATGATTCAAACCTGGGTCCCTTTCAACTACAGCCTACTGCACTAGCCTACACAGATCTTAATTAAAGCATCTGTTTTCAGAAAAACATACTGATTGCCACTGATAGACTGCAATTGAACCTAATGGGAGAAATGGGAGTGTACCTTGGACTCTAATGAAAAAATACACCAGTAGACAGCCAAATAAATAATAATAGCACTACATTAGGTCTGGGCTAACAGGTAAATGTTCACTTTTATCTGCAACTTTAAACACACCTGTTAAGGTATCAGTGGCACAGTACATATGCTCATCTGGGACCCTGCTGTAGAACAACTGCCTGTGAAAGCCATGCACATACTAATGGATGCAGACAATGTGTCACAGCTGTATGTATGCACATATATCTGGCAAATACACCTACTACAGCCCTGACTCAGTAGTTCAGTCTGTTAAATGCCTTGCATACAGAGCATTTTGCCACCCACAGTCCTGAGTTTATATCCAGTATGTTGCACTTCAATTATATTGTAGTGAACGCAGCAAGTAATGACTGACTCATGCAATTTTAATCCCCATAGGTTATTGCTACTGAATTATCAGCTACCCAGTTTTGCAAGTCACAGGCCTGTGGGTAGGGACACACTGCACACATTTAGATAGCCTAACTATATTCCGCCAACTACTCTGCTATTGCACTGTTGCATAACAGATGTACCTTAAGCAAATGCCTCAATTACACTGTAATGAGTACCCTTACCTTGGCTCTCCTGTAATGACAGGGCTTACACAGCTGCCGCATTTACACATACAGCTTGCAGGCCTCCAAAGTGTTCATACACACACACACACACACACACACACACACACACACACACACACACACACACACACACACACACACACACACACACACTTGTGTCCTAGGCTGCAGCAACAGCTGCAGCCTGGAGCATACATGACTGTATGTTAAGGTAGCTGCTACAGACTGACCATACCTCCCAACCCCCTATAACAAGGGATCCAGACACAACCATACATAAAGGGGCAGGGGGTAAAAGGCCCAGAGATAGGTACATATTTCATAGTTTGCCCCTATAAACATTTTGAAGTGGATAGAGTAGCAGCTACTGCATTACCATGCATATTTTGATGGTTATAAAGTCTGACACTCACATGTCTGTCTCCCCCTTCTGACCTCAACCCACAATATTTGCCAGTGACCTGCCAGATGACCATACTGTCATGGGACACTGAGCAAACATATGAGGCCAAACTGTGGACATAATTCACACGTCTCTACAGTAGACAGTATTTGTATTTACCCTCTGTGATGCTGTAGTCTCCACACCTTAATAATGTTCATCTCAAAAACTAAAAAAGGGGCCAAGGCCTACATGAAGGGCTTATATATTGCACCGTGGTGCTATGTCATTGGCTAACGATAGTGCAATTCAGCTGTTTTGAATGCAATTAGAGAAGTCTGAGTCACAGACTGGTGTACAAGTAATTATCTGTTAATAAGCATTACCTACAAAAGGCAAGCAACTGCTTATAGGGAACAGGTCTGTATGTGGCTTTACTCACACAGACAGCGTACGTGCAAAGCATTTGCAGAGGAACCCTTCAATAAAAGGGATACATCATTCTATCGGGTATGTACTACATTTCCCCATAAAAAGGGATGCAGATGGGAGGGTGGAGGTATGGGTTATAGGGATTAAAACAGTAGGCTTATATTACAGCTATGATATTGACATGTCAGTGATACTCAATTGTCCAACACCTACAGACATGAATCTCAATTGTCCCCGCTTTGACTCACATCTCTGCTCTGTCCCTGTCCATCCCTCCTACAATGATCGGTTGTTATAGTAAAGATAGTGCATTACACCTAAGACATAGTGGCACTTAGTAAGGGTGTACACTCCTGTAACATCAACCTATGGACTGTAATTCACCTCCTCTCAGTCTGTCAATGTCACACATAAATAGTACCAACATTGTAAAAGTGTCTCTGAAGTATTCTGGCTAAGTCCCTCTTTCATGAACATTTATCCCTGTCTGGTTGAGAGCTATGCCTAACATACTTCTTAATCTACTACAGCAAGAAATTAGGACAAAGACATATTTAATACAGACAAAAGACCAAAACCAGTGACAGACTATACATGTTGGCCATACAAAGTAAGAATGCGATTAGAGTAACAGATATTATTGTAGGATAAGTGTTATCTGAAGGGGTCTGACAGAGGACAGATTCTGTGTCAGTTTTCTGACAGCAACCATCAATCAGTGGACAACCATTTGTCAGACATGCACACATTTGTGCAAGACAGACTAAGTGTTTGAGGCAAACATTGTGACATTCTGCAAACATCTGAACACCAGATGGATGCTTAGGGTTAAGGATGCAGTACAGTCTGACATCCGTTACTGCCTCCACCGCATCGGTGATGCCATGGAATGTTTCACTGATGTAGTGGAAAGACGGTGGGCTCAAACAGTGTCTGTCTTTGAATGCACGCTGTCTGTGCTGGAACATGTGGTTGGGATCGGGTGTCAGACATGGGGACATAGGCCACCAACACCATCTGCTGGTAATCTAAGTGACCATGCACACTTACTTTCCCGTAGTGGCAGCACCTCCCAGCACTACAGAAGGAGGTGTGCTGTCCCCATGATGATGTGGCAGGCCATGGGCGATTGGTCCTGTGTGGTCCAGTGGGGGACAAAGGCCTAGCAGATAGCAGTCAATGTTGGGTACTAGCACCACATCGAACCTTGGACATGGTGTTGCCTGTGCTACTCATGGAGGAGCCTATTCCCATGTTTGTGACTGGAGACGGTGAACTGTCCAGTCTACCATGTATGGTCCACAGCTCTCCGCCATATGCACTTGTAGGGCTAGCACTGATCTTGACTGTGTATATGCACACACTCCAACACCACTTTCACATGCAGTTCACCCACAGACACACACAGCACCTCTCCATGACCCATGTCACCTGATTCACACACATGCTATCAACTATTTGGCACAGCTTAGGCTTCCGGCACCCCCACACCACACCCTCTGCATGTGATGATACCAGTGCCACATCCCTGCCATCTATGCCATCCATATGAGGACCTACATATATGTGTCTGATGCACAGGGTGACTATATATAACTTTACATGTGTTCATGTAGTTCAGTAGTGTTATGCCATGGCAGTTGTTGTGGGTCATGACAGGTACTGTATGCTGGCATGTGTCAGGAGTACACATCAAATGTTGTGTATATTTGTTGCACTGGTGGTAGTGTTACAGAATGACAGGTGTGTCACTGAGCTGTGTATATTTTTGTCCCAGGAGTCTGAGCGGTGCAACTATGGACACATGGCAGAAATACAGCATCACAGGATGGCAAGGCAGCACAGCAGATATATGACTTCAACAAGGTATGCCAGTATATGTGCATGGCTCCCTAGGTGCATATGTGTAGAACAGTGTGTCAGGGACAAAGGGGACAGTCAGTGTCATCATGCTTTCATACCCTGTGACACACTCTACAACCCTTGATACATGTCACCTGAATAGTCTGCACGTACAACTGTAGATCGTGGCAGACATCAATTATGCTTATGTAGAGGATGGCAATTTATGGTCAGCATCTAGTCACAGGGCCATAAAATGTATAACCAATGCACAAGGGTAGGCCATGTGGACATGTCTCTAGTACTGTCAGGAGACATATTTACACACACACATAAGTTGGATGCTGTGAGAGTAAAACCCCTAACTATTTAGTATTAGGCACTACAGCTCACAGTACTTATTACATGTGCCA
Organism: Protopterus annectens; assembly: GCF_019279795.1. NCBI lineage: Eukaryota > Metazoa > Chordata > Ceratodontiformes > Protopteridae > Protopterus > Protopterus annectens. The sequence continues at coordinate 1,129,717,494 of NC_056725.1, read as the reverse complement.
TCCTGTTTACCTGATAACACATTCTCAGCCACTGTTCTTAAGGTGGACAACATCAGCAGACCTTGTAACAGAGGCCATTGTTGAGTCCAACAGCTAGTCAGTGGGCATAAAATGCATAACCATTGTACAGAGATAACCCATAAGGGCCAGTCTGACATGCTGCATGGGGATATATTTACACACACACATAAGTTGGATGCTGTGAGAGTAGAACCTCTGCTTATCTAGTATTGTACACTATAGCTTGCAGCACTTATCATATGCACCATGCTGTTTATCTTGTAATATGAATTTCAGTTGGTGCTCTTAAGGTGGATGACATCAGCAGGCCTGAGGTCATTTAGAGGCCAGCAGCCAGTCACAGGGCCATCAAATTTATACCAGTGCATGGAGACAGTCCATACGGGCATGTCCATAGTGCTATGAGGGGATATTTTGATATACACACAGAGTTGGAGGATGTGAGATTAGAACTCCTACCTATCTAGTATTATACACTACAGCTCCCAGTACCTATCACATGCACTACAGGTATTGGTTGTTGTATATGTTGCTGCAGACACAGTACTTGTGGCGTATGCAAAAGTGGCCTTGTGTTAGACAGCATGTGTGGCTTGCAGAGTGATACTGCTTGGTACTGTTATTATATCTAGTGTCCTAGGGGTGGGATACCTTGTATTAACCCTACTATGTGTGTACACTTACCAGTCTGGCCATATGTGCTGTTTGCAGTTTGATAAGCAGACATGTAGCCAGGGACAATATGGCCTGTCCGAGGACTGCATTGGCATCCATTGTACATTACACCACCTGCAAGCTGTTTACTGAATTTCCTGTTTGCACTTAATTTTAAAATAGTTTTTTCTCAAAACTTGCATATTTTCTGTCTTTGACCTAGCACTCTTGTGTGGGGTCATTTACTGCACTGTTATAACTTGATATTACTTGTGAACCTCTGCTATCTCTGAAAAAACAAACAAAAAAAAAAAACAAAAAATCTTGCTTTTTTCCCACTTTTCTGAGATTTAAAAAAGTTCAGTTACAGGCTTGCTGTTCCTGAACTGTTTGGAAGTTTCTGTGAGGCCACTTTTGCTTGGGCTAAAGGAAAGTCTCTCTGTTGATCAGTGGCAGTGAAAAACATTGAGCATCTCCCCTGCCCCCCGTGGGAGTGGTTACTGACTTGAAACTGTAGTTTTATTGACCAGTAGGGGTCATTTCCAAAACTCCTTCATCTTCCTCTCTTAAAACCTAGTTGCCTCATGGGTTTGGCATCTTTTCAGGCTTGTTGGCTGTTGGTGAAGCACCCACCAAGAGGAGAAAATGCTGAGAGAAGAAGGGAGCCACTTTTGAGATTTTAAGTATTTTTTCTTTTTTTTTTTTGCTAAGTTTTTCTGCATAGTTGCCTAGTTTGAGCATTTTCTGGCTTGTTAAACTTGATTTCTGCATTAGTAGCTGTATTTAGAGCACAACCAAAAGCTGTTTACTGAATTTCCTGTTTGCACTTAATTTTAAAATCGTTTTTTCCCAAAACTTGCATATTTTCTGTCTTTGACCTAGCGCTCTTGTGTGGGGTCATTTACTGCACTGTTATAACTTGATATTACTTGTGAACCTCTGCTATCTCTGAAAAAACAAAACAAAAAAAAATCTTGCTTTTTTCCCACTTTTCTGAGATTTAAAAAAGTTCAGTTACAGGCTTGCTGTTCCTGAACTGTTTGTAAGTTTCTGTGAGGCCATTTTTGCTTGGGCTAAAGGAAAGTCTCTCTGTTGATCAGTGGCATTGAAAAACATTGAGCAGCTCCCCTGCCCCCCGTGGGAGTGATTACTGACTTGAAACTGTAGTTTTATTGACCAGTAGGGGTCATTTCCAAAACTCCTTCATCTTCCTCTCTTAAAACCTAGTTGCCTCGTGGGTTTGGCGACTTTTCAGGCTTGTTGGCTGTTGGTGAAGCACCCACCAAGAGGAGAAAATGCTGAGAGAAGAAGGGAGCCACTTTTGAGATTTTAAGTATTTTTTCTCTGTTTATTTGCTAAGTTTTTCTGCATAGTTGCCTAGTTTGAGCATTTTCTGGCTTGTTAAACTTGATTTCTGCATTAGTAGCTGTATTTAGAGCACAACCAAAAGCTGTTTACTGAATTTCCTGTTTGCACTTAATTTTAAAATCGTTTTTTCTCAAAACTTGCATATTTTCTGTCTTTGACCTAGCACTCTTGTGTGGGGTCATTTACTGCACTGTTATAACTTGATTTTACTTGTGAATCTCTGCTATCTCTGAAAAAACAAAAACAAAAATAATCTTGCTTTTTTCCCCACTTTTCTGAGATTTAAAAAAGTTCAGTTACAGGCTTGCTGTTCCTGAACTGTTTGTTAGTTTCTGTGAGGCCATTTTTGCTTGGGCTAAAGGAAAGTCTCTCTGTTGATCAGTGGCAGTGAAAAACATTGAGCAGCTCCCCTGCCCCCCGTGGGAGTGGTTACTGACCTGAAACTGTAGTTTTATTGACCAGTAGGGGTCATTTCCAAAACTCCTTCATCTTCCTCTCTTAAAACCTAGTTGCCTCGTGGGTTTGGCATCTTTTCAGGCTTGTTGGCTGTTGGTGAAGCACCCACCAAGAGGAGAAAATGCTGAGAGAAGAAGGGAGCCACTTTTGAGATTTTAAGTATTTTTTCTCTGTTTATTTGCTAAGGTTTTCTGCATAGTTGCCTAGTTTGAGCATTTTCTGGCTTGTTAAACTTGATTTCTGCATTAGTAGCTGTATTTAGAGCACAACCAAAAGCTGTTTACTGAATTTCCTGTTTGCACTTAATTTTAAAATCGCTCAAAACTTGCATATTTTCTGTCTTTGACCTAGCACTCTTGTGTGGGGTCATTTACTGCACTGTTATAACTTGATATTACTTGTGAACCTCTGCTATCTCTGAAAAAACAAAAAAATCTTGCTTTTTTCCCACTTTTCTGAGATTTAAAAAAGTTCAGTTACAGGCTTGCTGTTCCTGATTTGTTTGTAAGTTTCTGTGAGGCCATTTTTGCTTGGGCTAAAGGAAAGTCTTTCTGTTGATCAGTGGCAGTGAAAAACATTGAGTAGCTCCCCTGCCCTCGTGGGAGTGGTTACTGACTTGAAACTGTAGTTTTATTGGCCGTATTGGGTCAATTCCTGGCTCTTTCTAGCCCCTGCTATCAAGCACGCTTTAGCGTGCTTTAGTGCGATTTAGCGCGGAGTTGCCACTAGAGCAGCATAGGGCAGCGTCGGTTTAACAAGATTAAACTTTTTCTGGCTCCATAAGTCTGTTCTTCATTTTTTCCCTTAGAACTGCTCTACTAGTAATCTAAACAGTATATCCCTTAACTAAAAAGCGCAGCACTTGTTCCTAAAAAGCTTTTTTTTTTTTTTTTTTTTTTTTTTCCTCCAAAAAAAAAAAAAACTCAGCACTTGTCTTAAAAGCATCTTCTTTTCAGGCTTAGCACTTCTGTATTATACAAAGTCCCTCACTAGTGACCCCCCCAGGAGTACCCACTTCCTTACTAAGTCCTCTCTCATTCAGTTACACCCCAAACTTCTTAATTTCTCTAGCATGTCGAAGAGCCAGATGCTGGCGTCCTCTCCTGTCCAGTTGGTGAATCTGGGAATATTGAGGCAATGTTACAATTGCCTCATGTACACAGACAACCCTCTCCTCCTCCCACATAACACAAATACTTGCGAGAGATGCAGCTATTTAGCCAAACTGGAGGCTGAGCTCTCTCAACTCAGGACTGGCAAGACCAGACAGGAGGAGAAGGCAACTACACACACCACAAAACCAGTCTCACATAAAGCTATCACAACAATGAATCAAACACATAAACACACAAAGACATACTGAGGCTCTGAGCAAAAATTTACCTAAACAGCAGAGGCCTCCAAAGCAGACACCCAAGCAACCGCCACCTCATTACACACCACAGGCAACACATAAAACACAAAATCAGTGTGCAAAGCAGTCACAGCCCTTAAGGCCAAATACAACACCAAACATATTTGTCATAGGTGACTCCATAGTCAGACACACTGACGTCCCATTCACCAGGCTGAACAAGGAGAGGGTCACAGTAAGCTGCCTATCGGGCGCTAGAATCCACATAACACAAGCACTCGGGTCACTCCACAGCAAGTACAAATATGACACAGTCATTGTCCATGCTGGTGTGAACGACCTGAGTCGTACCTCCCTGGACTACATGAAAAGAGACATAGAAGAGCTCTCTGATTATGTAGCCCAGGCAGGTATGACCCTGACCCTGAGCAGCATCCTTCCTTCACCAAGAATGATGCCACAACATAGAGACAAGATGATCAGCTTTAACAATTGGCTTAATTTCTGGTGTAATTCAAAGGGGATCCAGTGTCTGTCTGCCTGGGATGACATGCTTGTCAAGCCATGCTGCCATGAGGGACGGCTTGCACCTGTCACCCCTGGGATTCGGATATTGGCTAAGGCTCTTGCCACCCCCATAGTGCCTTTTTTAGGCAAGGCTCAAATTCTAAACCTACTACCCTAGAAAAAAAAATGGGAAGAAACTAAGGGTAATGCTGCTCAATGCCAGAAGTCTAAATCTCAAAATGCACGCACTCGAGGCCCTTCTCAGTATGGAGAACATCGATGTCTGTGCTGTGACTGAAACCTGGTTCAAGGCTCCTGAGAGCACCCCGGCACTATCAGGTTTTACCTCATATCATGCGTTCCGGCCCCAAAACCCGGACCACACCACAAAAGGAGGGGTGTATCCATATTCATCAAGGATACCCACACCTCCAGGTTGGTGGCAACACACGAAGCATCGGAAACCATCCAGGTGCAATTAACCATAGGCAAAACTACTCTACAATTTGTAGCATGCTACAGGCCACCCTCTCAAACTCAGGAACCCCACACAGCCTTCCTGAAGACACTGGAAGGCATAAATGTATCTCCAAACACCATTATATTGGGTGACTTCAACTACCCGAATATAGACTGGGAACATTACTCAAGCCCAAACTTTCCAGCCCAAAGGTTCCTGGAGTTCATAAATTCAAATGCCATGGAACAACTAGTCACCGTTCCCACAAGAGGAGAAAATATACTAGATCTCATCATCACAAACATGGGGACAAAATGCTCCACACCGGAAGTATATCCCTCATTGGTGAGATCAGATCATAAACTAATCTCACTGGATATCCACATCCGACGTCCACCCCAAACAAAAAAGACCACAGTGAAGAACTTCTCTAAAGCAAACTTTACATTACTCAAGACTGGTGTGGTATGCTTCAAGGCCCCCGAGCCAGTGGAAACCACAACCCAAGCTGCGGAATCCCTTACAAATGCCTTCTACGAACACCACCAGGACTGTATGGATCAGGCAATCCCTAATAAAACCAAGACTCTTTCCACCAAGGGCAAACGTCCAGTCTGGTGGACCCCAGCCATAAACAAACTTTACAATAAGAGGAGAAAGCTGTTACATGATAGAGCAAAATCCATAAAAGAGAAGACACCTTTGATCATTATTAGTAAAAAAATACGAGCACTCATAAAATCATCCAAGGCCAACTTTGAGAGAAAAATTGCCATAGATTCAAAAGACAATCATAAGGCCTTCTTCAGCTATGTTAGAAACCTGGGTGAAAACTCCCAGATATGCTCAGAATTAGTCCAAAATGATACAAAAATCACTGAACCCACAGACATTGCCAACATACTGGCTGACAGGTTCAGTGCAAACTTCACCCCCCTCACCCCCCCAAAAGGAGAGATAACTATCCCAGCGGAGTGCAGCCTCCCAGACATCTCCAATGTGCAGGTGAAAGCTGCTCTCTCTAAAGCTAAAAACACAGCATCAGTGAGACCGGATGGTGTCCCCGGCTGTGTGCTACACGAACTCAATGAGGAACTAAACCCGCACATAAGGCAGCTGTTTAATCTTAGCCTTACCACAGGATACGTGCCCAAGGAGTGGTGTACTGCAACTGTGGTCCCACTCCACAAAGGCGGTGCCTCTACGGACCCTGGTAATTACCGCCCCATAAGCTTAACAAGCCTGGTCTGCAAAGCTATGGAGAGGATCATAATGGAGCTCATAAACAAAGACATAGGGGACTTGCAGACATTGGACCCGACCCAGTTTGGCTTTGTCAAGGGCAGATCATGCCTTTTGAACCTGGTCGACTTCTTCAAAACAGTCACCAAGGCCATTGATGAGGGAAAGGCAGTCCATACAGCCTACCTTGATCTTGAAAAAGCTTTCGACACAATACCCCACTCGGGTATTATAGAGAAACTTACCAGCTTAAATGTAAACCCATATGTCACAAGATGGGTTGCAAACTGGCTAAAGGACAGAACCCACAGGGTTAGAGTAGCTGGCGCCATGTCAGACTCCAAGCCGGTCACAAGTGGTGTCCCACAGGGCTCGGTCCTTGGCCCCCTCTTGTTCGGCATCTACTTCTCAGAAGTACAGGCTAACATAGGAGGATTATGGCTGACAAAGTTTGCAGATGACTGCAAACTGGGAGCCATAGTGGAAAGTACATCGGACACAGATATCCTTCAGAGGGGTCTCACAGAAACTGATAGCTGGTGCCAGAGCCATGGCCTGAAGTTAAATGCCAAAAAATGTATAGTCATACCCTTCGGGAAAAACAAGGTAACCCCAAGCTACCATATAGGTGGCAATCCACTAAGCACAGAAGAGGTTATCAGGGACCTGGGGACCCAGGTTGACAGTGGCCTTTCCTTTGACACACACATTGCTAAAGTGGTTAGAAAAACCTTCTACATTGCCCACCTGATCATGAAGGGATTCACATCCAGATCAAGTGAGGTTATTGTTCCCTGTACTCTTCACTTATCAGACCAATGATCGAGTACAATGCCCCATTCGGGATGTATCTCACCCGACACCTGCAGCAACTGGAGAGACCCCAAAAGTTCCTCACCAAAAGGATAAAGGGACTCCAAAATCTGTCATATACTGCCAGACTGAAGAAACTCCAGCTCTATTCAGTCGCATACCGTCTGCTCAGAGGTGACCTGTGCCTGACATACAAGGCCATGTCCAACCCAGAATTAATGGGCATGCTCCACCTCAAAAAATCCAAATCTACCAGATCAACTAGAGCAAGTGACTTAAACCTTAGCACGGATATAAATAGGACATGCTGGAGGGATAGATTTGTCACCCAGAGACTCCCTATGTTGTGGAATAAAATCCCGGTCCATGTGAGGCAGAGCACCTCACTGGCTCTGTTCAAGAGAAATCTTGACCGGTGGATGGGAGATCGTAGGTTTACCCCGGGAATCATCTCTGTGTCACTGCTGGACAGAGGCACAACAAACTAATGGGCACAGTATTTTTTAACATAAGGGGTGGCGTAAGCCACAAAAACTCTGGGCTAGGCTTATAAATGCCTTAGGGCAGATAGCCTAGTATAAACCTATGAACCTATGAACCTATGCGTACCTATGTCTGTGTGCAGGGTGACAGCCCGCAGGCTCAGGGGTCTGTGGGTGACTGGATTATGTACTATTGTGGCCTTAGTCTGGTGCCATCGGACAACTGTTGTGATATGTATGTGCGGATAATCCCCAGCATTCAGGGGTATGTGGGAACTTTCTTACATCCCTGCCCATATCTATATCAGTGGTGTATAACAAGGTTGTCTCCTTAAATGTAGTTGTGTGTGTCAGTAATGTAAATGTGTTTTGTAGAAGTATGTGGGGAGTCTATGTATTATTGTACTTTACATAGCTATATATACATCTTGTTATCATGTATATATGTGTCACATACTGAAAGAAACAGTAATCAAGCATGAGGGGGATGGGGAGAGACAGATATGCATACGTAGCTGTATGTATGTACAGACATATTTCCACATAGCAGGTCTTTGGGCAGTAGAGTGAACAGACTTGGGCTAAAGTTAGCTAAGTGTAGGAGCATGCCCAGTGTGATTGTCAGTACTTACAAGGTGACACCAGGCCAAAGCTACCTGTACTCTGGTTCTGGATTATTGTGTGCTGCAGGCCATTGGCTGCTGCACCTGCTACCACAGTACTGCAGTTGCATGATATTGTCCAAGGCATTCCCCAGCTGTTTGCTGGCCTTAAAATGTGACTTAAACTTCAGAACTGTAGAGAGCTTCACAGACTGTCCAGACTCTTGCTGCATATTTTTGGGCCACTTCATATAACATTGTTGTTTTCAGGCAAATTAGTGGCAAATCAGTCAAGATTGAAGCAAAGTAATACTGACAGATATGTGAGTTTCTGACTGCATGCACAGCAGGTGAGTCATGCAAATGCAGGATCTGTTATTCTATTCACATTCTATTCTTGTAGGTGCAAGTATGTAAAACATGTTCCAAGTTAAAGTCCTTGGTCACACTTTCATTCTCTGTATTTCAACAGATTTCCTGCTGTCAGAGGTTGAGAGGTATGATGTGACTGGGGTACATAGTGAAACACCACACACAGGGTGACAGTCTGCATACCTCTCCCTATACATGTATTTGCAGAATGTCCAGCATTTCACCCCATATCTCTGCTGCTTTCCTTATACATTTATGATTTCCTGGCGCCATACTGTGCATCGGTCACTGACTTGTTGTACCTACTGACACCTTTAACTGATGGCCTTTACATACTGCAGCTAATGAGACCTGTTGCAGCCTTCTGTTAAACTAGCCACCTGCTAGGTTACTTAGAGTGTGAATAATGTCGGTCTTTAGGTATGGACCTTTGTGGCCCCAGTCACTCTGTCTTTGTGCAGATTTATTGCAGTACCTGCTTGAGGGGTTCTGACAGTCTGTGGGAATACCACCATATGTGTACCTCACATACAAAAGAAGTTGGATGCTGCCAGATTCAAACCATCAACACCATCTCACATACTACTGTCCCTGGCCCACTGAGCCCCCAATGGCCACCAGACAGAGATGTTTCCTCCCTCACATTATCAACAAGATAGGGAAATGTTCTGGTCTGCTGGTATATCATTGCAAACTTACTGTTACAGCAGTTGTATGGCAACACTGATGTGTTTGGGGTGGCGGACGACCAGCCTATGCTCTGCTGGCATAGACAGACATGTGACTGTCTTGTGACCCCACTGTTTGGCATCTCCCTGGACTACTGTCATGGAGTTTCCAACCATGTGGCCTAGTGGCTAATATAGGGCACATACTAGTGAACAGAGTACCTCTTGTCCCAAGTGTCTGTTAGAGCTGTAGAAGTAGCCCAGTATGCCAGTATAGATCTCTGCAAGTAGTGCAGTAGCACACTATATATAGCCCACTATATTCCCTTGCATACATGCTGCAGGTCCATACATATGCTACCATATTATAGCACCTGTTACAAGTGGTGTACAGGAGAATGACTTACCTTGCAAATGCAGCAGTTGACAGACCTGTAGTTTGGAGCTGCCTCTGTCTGATGCAGGCAGTCCACAACCAAAACATGGTGAGGTACAGGTTGTGTTGCCTGGCTGGCATCATTTTTACTGATATGTATGTGAGTCGGAGTATGTGTCAGTCCTTAGGACCTTAGGTTGTCAGTGCATGTGCTATGCATTGTCTTTTGGCCTAGGCCAGGGCATATCTGGCACACCTATGTCTGCCTACAGGGACATCCTCAGGGAGTTCCGCCTCTGAGTCCCCCTGTGGGTGTGGCTGTGGTGACCTAGGCACTGGTGGGGGGCTGTGTAGCCCTTCTCTTTGCTGATCCTGCTGCAGCTGTTTCTGCAGGATCATTTTGTGTAGCATGGCATATACTGTGAACATCTGTGCACATGTGTCTGGAGAGTATTGCAAGGCTCCAGCAGATATATTGAGACACTGGAACTGTGACTTCAACAGCCCAAATACACATGCTATGATATTCCTGGTTTGACATTCTTTGGTGGGTGCGTGTGTATTTCTGATGGGTTTCATCATTCACATTTCCAGTGTGTAGCCAGCATCCACAAGTAAATGGCAATGTGGGATGTCCCCCCCAGCAAACATCTGGTACAGCTGTGATGTATGCCAGATATGGGAGTCAAGATAACTGCCAGGGCTGCCAGCACACACATTCATGATAATGTCCTGGGGATTGCACTAGACCTGGCAGTTGATGGAGTGATACCCCTTGCGATTGATATAGATTCTACCCTCTTCACTGGGTGGTGTCTTGAAATGTACATGAGTACAATCTATGGCACCCAGCACCTCAGGGTAGTGTACTACCGGTAGAAGCATCCAATACTGCTTGCCCTCTCCTCAGTGGTGTGGGAAAGATAAATGTGCTCACTGGCATGTGGTAGTATGGAATCCAGGAAGTGGTGGAGTATCCTGGAAGAAGATAGCAAGATGCAGTCGATGCCAATGAGGAGATGTAAAGCAATTCCAAATAAATGCTTATAGCACGAAAACCAATTCAAACAGGAAGCCACCACACGTTCCTTCTATAAAACTGCTTTATTGACCTAGGTTTCGTCCATACGAACTTCTTCAGAATACATACTATTGCTTCAACACAAGGCTTATATATGATTTGAAATATTGAATAATTACTTAATTGAAGTAATTAACTTTCAATAATGGATTCTTAAAAGGGAAATGTTACACATTTCATAGAATGGAACCCAATGTACCAACCATATATATGTATATGAAAACCTAATGTTTGATATAAAATATATGTGTACACAATATATAAAAATCAACAACTATACTAAAAACTACTAAATTAAATATACAAAATAAATAAACTTAATCAACTATACAATTTCATAAAAATATATATACCCTATTATACTATATTTGTATTTGCCTGTGTATATTAAATTACTATCTTGTATGTGCATAAAATTAATACGTATAATATTACACTTAACTATTGCATTATATTGTAAAGAATTGTAACAATGCAATAAATTTCATCTATACAATGTGATGATGCTTAAATACATATAAAATAACATAATTAATTAATAAATTCAATAGGTTGAGCATATATTTAAAAACTACTATCAAAGGTTACTACAAACGTCCTATTATTTGATATTGTTATATACATTCTCCACCATTAGTCCACTTAATTAATTATGTTATTTTATATGTATTTAAGCATCATCACATTGTATAGATGAAATTTATTGCATTGTTACAATTCTTTACAATATAATGCAATAGTTAAGTGTAATATTATACGTATTAATTTTATGCACATACAAGATAGTAATTTAATATACACAGGCAAATACAAATATAGTATAATAGGGTATATATATTTTTATGAAATTGTATAGTTGATTAAGTTTATTTATTTTGTATATTTAATTTAGTAGTTTTTAGTATAGTTGTTGATTTTTATATATTGTGTACACATATATTTTATATCAAACATTAGGTTTTCATATACATATATATGGTTGGTACATTGGGTTCCATTCTATGAAATGTGTAACATTTCCCTTTTAAGAATCCATTATTGAAAGTTGATTACTTCAATTAAGTAATTATTCAATATTTCAAATCATATATAAGCCTTGTGTTGAAGCAATAGTATGTATTCTGAAGAAGTTCGTATGGACGAAACCTAGGTCAATAAAGCAGTTTTATAGAAGGAACGTGTGGTGGCTTCCTGTTTGAATTGGTTTTTGTGCTATAAGCATTTATTTGGAATTGCTTTACATCTCCTCATTGGCATCGACTGCATCTTGCTTTCTATACAACAGGTTTGCTGCATTTTCGGATCCTGGAAGAAGATGCCTGTAAGACCCCCATCATTTCCTCCAGCTGGTCTTTGGAAAGTGCCTGCAGCTAGTATCCTAAGGGATACACATAACTTTGTTTCCACTGAGATGGGTTCCCCTCTGTTGGCTCTGGGACTGAGTTGAGGGTGGCAGAGCTCACTGAGTTGTTGTAATGTGTCCCTGTCCACCCTGTAGCACTCTACAATCTCCAGCACATGTAGCTCCTGGTAGGTTACCCTGGGCCTGAACACTCTTCTCCTTCACAATCTAGGCCTATGGTCAGCATCAGCAGCAGCTGCATTGACCTCAGCATCTAGCACATACAGATGTAGCAGACCTGCAACAGCCCCTAGCATTCTCTCAGTTACAATTCCCAAGTCTGTACTCCAATGGTGCAGAGTATGGGTGTAAATCAGATTGTAGGGTGTATGCATACTTTATAGTGCTCTGCTGTAGGCGTAGTCTGATTGGCTATCTATGATGCATTCTACCTGCCAAGTACATCATTAAGGGGTTTAATGGTCCTAGTTTAAGTATAACAGGCTCATCAGTAATTAATACATTATTGACTTTCTCAGCCAATTTTTTTTTCATAGCCTTCCTTTGCTGAGCATCTCACTCCACAGAGGTAAACAAGTCTTAGCAGTGAGCAGACATGCCCCTATGGAAGGCACACTCAGCATGGCTGTGTGCCACTCTAACACTCTCAAACCCACTGAAACATATGCACCTAAGGTAAACAAAGCTTATCATTCACCAGACATAAACCCCTGCTGAGCAGAGTTGCGCTTCATGCAAACAGGTGCTTTTGAGCTCCATTGCGCTTAAAGGTTTGCGAACACACCTCCTTTTGATTCAGCTACCTCTTCTGTGGACACAAATATGGTTCTGTGCCTACACAGATGGGATCTGCTGACACGGATACCCATTTCTGCTATTCAGTAAACCAAGCTCATTTGCATACAGATCCATGCAGATTACCTGGTAACTACACAAATTCATGCCCTGCCTCATTAGCAACCACAGCAGTCCTACATTGTACATACCCAACACAGGATCCTGTAATGCATTACTGTTACATCCTCACAAATTCATATTTTTACAATATTGTTTTATTTTTTTTCATAATGGCCCTGTTTGCACTAAGGCACATCAAGCAAACATACCCATGGTATTAAAAAAAAATTACATTATTTTCCACACTGTTTTGGACACACAGTGCTTACTTTTACACATATCTATGTCCTCTATACTATTTCTGTCACCATAACTCCACTTTTACAGCCCCTGGTGTCATTTTAACTTCCTGTACATGGAATTTTTCCGTGTACATTATGGACACAAACACGGGGTCTGCACGACTGCCCGTCTGCTTGCTGGATCACTCTACCTGCCTCATTTGCATGCATTTCACCTGCTTATGAGGTGAGTTGCATGTCATGGATACTTCCATGTTTGCACGCTCATGCACGCCCCTCAGCTCCTTTTACTAGATTGCACATCTGCTTACCATCATGTAAGCAGTGTGGCACTATGCCTACATGGAAAATAAGTCAATGTGTTCTTTATTAAATTCCCCCCCACTATTTATTTATATTATGTTTCTCTTAGTATCTCAACAAATTAGTAATACAGCAGAACTGTATAGTTTTGTGTGAAAGCCCAAAGATGGACAAACAAAATGCTACTAACAGTATGTGTTAAGCTTGAGTGGTTACAGAGATAATCTTAAGTTGTTTACAAAATATTAGAAAAATAATATTTACAGTGTTTATTATTATTTATAAAATCCAGTATAAGGCCTAGATTCTAATTAACACTTCTAGTGCATAGATATGTTTGTGCTGGACAGTTTACCATTTACTTTTCTTTAGTGACCCTTATGGTTACAGAGATAGGAGCATTTGTTGGAAATGTGAGGACATAACCTGGCTTTGACAAAAAGCTGAGAATGCTATCATTGGGAGTTAAGAATATAAACCTCCAGAGCTCTGGTGGAGAGAATGAGTTAAAAAAAATATTCCAGTAACACTACCACTGCAGAAGACATACATAAACATGCGCCAACACATACTACTAAAACTACATCTATTCCCTTTACCTAACACCAACCCTAACCTAAAATGCACACACTCATGGGAAAGCACATAACATCTATCCCTTTACTTAACCATGACCCTAATCTTAACACCAAAGCACATTCACAAACACTCTCACCCCTTTCAAACCCATTTACCTGTCTCAGGGAAACATACCTTGGAGATGTCAACTCTTGACTATATGAAAGTTTGACAGTCTCTACCTCTCTTGGATTTTTTGACCAAATATACATTTGACAAAAAGCAGAACTATATACTTATACTTATATATAGATATATATATATATTACGTCTAGAGGTGAAATCTATCACTTAGATGGGTCTAAGTGCTTTTCTCTACAAGAAACATGACAGTTATGTTGTGTGATTTGATGGTTCTGGAGTATGATTTCATTCCTTTTGGAATGATGAGTTAGATTTTAAAGAGCTTTGAGTCCTCATTTTGTAGAAGAACCAGACAAGACAGATTGTGCTATATACAGAATGAGAGATTTTGTGATACACTGATCACCTGGTGACACTCACCTCTCAATATACAGGGTGGCACTCCTATCTTAATAACTACAGATCCTGTGTCAGAATTCTATTCTCAAACCTAACAGCATGATAGCAGAGCAGAGTTAGAGTTCATAGTCTGTTAAATTATAATAAGGTAAGAACAGTAATTCCAAGCATCTGCCTAAAAACCTAATCTGCTTGTTTGTTGCATTTATGTATCAGGTACACAAGCTGAGCCATTTGTGCCCCATTTTCATTTCTGACCACCCTATACACTTACATAGTAAACATATACACACAGCACATGGTGTTAACTCAAGCATAAACAACTAATTCCAGAGTAAATCTAACAATACATGCAGAACAAGTAGATAATGTTGCAACTGTTAGGTACATCAAGGAGTTGTGGTTCACAGAATAGTGGAGTAAATAGTGTGAACTGCAAAGTGACTTGAAGATCCTGGCAAGGTACAGTGTGCCCTTATTAGCATCTGTACGTGCAGCTTTAGTACAACACACACTGAAACAGAGCGTAAGATGTAAGAAACAAGCAAGGATACTGTTCCAGATGAATGACCAGATCATTTCTGAAATAGGTTAGTGGAGAACGGTATGCATGTGTCCATGTATGTATATATTTGTGTATGTGTATGTGGTGTGTTTATTTCTGTATTTGCTCTATGTTAATAAGTCAGTGCTCCAGTCCTAACAATTGCCTTGAAGCACACTACAAGCCACCAGTATAGGACAAAGTGAACAGTAAAATCAAAAGCAGCTACCCCTATATGCTCTTCTCAGAATGAAAGGTCAAGCTGGCCATCCAAGGAATGCAGTTGTCAACAAATAAGTCATCAAGTCATCAGCCAGTGTTCTCAGAACTTTTCCAGAGTAGGTGTTACTATATGTCAGTAAAAGAATAGAGAGAGAAAAAAATGAGTGGATTTGACAAGAAATTACTTATGCAAACAATAATCTAAGCCATAAAACAGTATATTCTAAAGCTGCAAGAGAACAAAAATGATTTTGAAGTCATGCAAATTAGATTGCTATGGGTATAATCACATTCATATTTATGACAAATTTTCAAGTCATATAGATAAAGAGCATAAAAGTCTTAAAAAAATGTGTATGCAAGCAATAATGCTCAATACCACCTGTGTTATTGTGTAAATAAATCTACACCCCTGCAAGGGCATTATTTACAAAATAACACATACCTTGGAGGGCATTATTGTGCTTAGGGAATGGGCTATCTATAAAATTGTTGTGTTTTACTTATTTATATTTTTTATTACTATATTATTTTTTATATATTTTTATGTAAAATAGTTCCCCCACCTAATGTTTCAAAGTTGCTGTAGTATATGTAGATGGTGTTAGAGGAAGCATTTTACATCCAAAATATATCATTTAAAAAAGTCTAGATGTTTATTTTTTGGTCCCTTGCTGCTAAAATGTATGGTTACTTGCAAGTCATTGGGGATTGAATTCAGTAAATAATTCTTTTTAACACAAATCCTGTTATTTAACTTACTTTGTAAATTAATAAGTACCACATTTAAAATGTGTTCCTATTTTGAGCCTTTGTTCCCACTTTATTTCAGGCTTTATCCAGATTTTTTTGAGCTAAAAGGTTCAGAGATATGCAAACCTCTTTGCTGCTGCCAGTGGTCCTTCAATCTCGCTGTCTCTCCCTGTTTTATACACACACATAAACATACACACACACTTGCACTTCAGAATATGCATGCTAACAGAAGTCCTATTATTGAAGCAACTTTGTAATTTGTTTTTAACAGGAATAAGTTGCTGTTTTAAGCCTTTGTATCCCTTTATTTTAAGTTTTATCCAGCTAACTTGATCTAAGAGGTGAGAGATGCTTAAACCTCCTCAATGCTGCTGCTACCAATGCTCTATCGCTTTCACTCTTCACTCTGTCTCACTCACAAACTTCACTTTCATGCATTAATTCACACACACAAACATAAACATAGACACAGAAACGCACACAAATGTTTTTCTGTTATATTAGCAAAAGCACTACACACACACATGCACACACACACACACACACACACACACACACACACACACACAGAGTTTTGTTTTTTAGTTTTCTTTTTTTTTATATATTTTACACTCACTAAACAGCAGACATGCTGCTTAGTGAGCGTAAAATAATGGCAGCCATTACTTTTTTTTTAGTCCAAGCTCCACAGCAGCTTAATATGCTGCTGTGAATCATTGGACTCGATTTTAGTGGGCCTTACTTGTAAGTTAATACTGTGATGAAAGGCGATACTACCAGCACAGCTAGCTGAAATTTTGTAAATAATTATATGTCATTGGTGAATATCAAAATGATTTTTATAAGATACTTGTGTTACAAATGTATTAGAACTGTATGTCATGTGTATATCAAACTGCTCTGTACAGGTGTTTGTGTTGAAAACGTATTTCATAAAGTGTCTGTGCCTAAAATATATCTACAGTGTGTCCTACTGGAAGAAAACAGAAATGTACATGCACTGTTGTAACTCTTTAAATGTGTATATTTTAACAGTGGAAACTAGAATACAGGAGGTTAACCTCAAGCCAGTAAACTTAAGAAAAATATCTGAAATACAATTACTTTATAGGCTACACAATAAAATAGGCTATCTCTCAGATTTTCAGTGCAGCTAGAGACACAAAGTGTGTACTAGAAAGCTTTCTGTATTGTCCTTGGAGTGAACTAATTTCTACTTTTGAAGCATGAAGGAAAGCAATAGTTTATGACTTCCAGCATATGCTAAAGATCTGAGGAAAAGCCCGTGTCTGTATATTTTTACGGGTAGATGTTAAATGCTCCCAGCTCTTAGTAATGGGGGTTTTGACCTGGGAAATAGAAGTCACATGAGCAAAAATGATGTCATTCTGCTAGCTATCCCAGCAGTAATATTTTAGATATTAATTTGAGAAGTATCTTAGTGAGACAGAGCATTCTGTATTCAGTCTTGGACCTGACAAAAAACACTCACCACATCGTCCTTGCTCTAATGAAGTAAGTTTTTAGGGAACAGTATAACTCTCTTAGATGCAGTCAGGAATATACTAAATCTTAGTTTAGGGGGGAATTTAATAAAGCCTATATGGACTTGTAGGCATTGTGGCACACTGCTTATATGGAAGTAGGCAAGTTTGCAATCCAGTAAACAGATCTGGGCTGCGCGCACGAATGCACCAACATGGAAGTATCTGTGGTATGCAAATCACCTCATAAGCAAGTGAATTTCATGCAAATAAGGGAGGTAGGGTGATCCAGCAAGCGGATAGGCAGCCCTGCAGACCCTGTGTTGGCATCTGTACACAGAAAATTCCATGTATAGGATTTTAAACAGACAACAAGGACTGCAAAAGTGTAGTTTAATGGACAGAAATAGCATAGCAGATACACGATATGTGCAAAATTATCCACCATGTGTCCAAAACCATATGGGAAATAATTTAAAATAATTTTATTTTTTTTAATGATCTGTGTATGTTTGTGCAGCTGAAATAAAAATAAAAAAGGTTGTCAATACCAAATTTATTAGCATGTGATAGTAATGTATTATAGGACCCTGCATGGAGTGTCTTCGGTGTTGGAATGGTGCAGGGCCTGTAATCTGTAGTTTCCAGCTTGTGTGTATGGATGCCTATGCAAATTAGGTGGGGTTGCTGAATAGCACAAATGGGTATCTGTGTCTGCAGATCCCATCCATGTAGGCACAGAACCGTGTTGGTGTCCAGAGAAGGGACAGCTGGCATCAAGAAGAGGGTGTATCTGAGGACTTGTAAGTTCAATGAAGCTTAGAGGCACTTGTTTGCCCAGTGAACCACAGTGCTCAGCTGGAGGGGTGTACAATGGCTGCCAAACTTTGTTTGCCTTTAGGGCATCATGTGTTTTAGCATGTTTCAGTGGTGCACCGCCATGCTGAGCATAACATTTCATGGGGGTGTATGCAGTGACTGCTGAGCATTGTTTACCTTCACATCATGTGTTTGCACAGGGTACCACAGTGCTGATCAAGGAAGGTTGTCTAAAAATAAAAAAAATTGGATGAGAAAGCCAATTTTATATTAATTACTGACGACCCCTGCTTCAATTAAAATAGGGCCATTAACAGTCTGTAATGATGTATTTGGCAGGTGGGAAGCATCATAGGTAGCGATTGAGACAGGCTGCACCTACAGCAGCACACAATAAAGGTTGCATACACCCTGCAGTCTGCTTTCACCCCCATACTCTGCACCAAGAGTACAGACTTGGGATTTTTAACTGAAGAAATGCTAGGGGTTGCTGCAGGTCTGCTACATCTGTGTGTGCTAGATGTTGAGGTCAATGTTGCAGGTGGTGTGGCTGACAATAGGCTTAGACTGAGAAGGAGAAGAGTGTTCAGGCTCAGGATAACCTTCTGGGAGCTACATGAGCTGGAGATTGTAGAGCACTACAGGATGGACAGGGTCATACTACAAGAACTCTCTGAGCTCTGCCACCCTCAACTCAGACCCAGAGCCAACAGAAGGGAAACCATCCCAGTGGAAACAAAGGTATGTGTAGCTCTTTACAGTACTAGCTACAGGTACATTCCACAGACAAACTGGGGACATGATGGGGGTCTCACAGGCATCAGCATTCAGGTTACTCCATCAGTTTGCGGATGCCATGCTACTACATGCCAGTGAGTATTTTCCCCACACCTCTGAGGACAGGGTCAGAATTATGCAACACTTCTATCATGTAACACACTACCCTGAGATACTGGGTGCCATAGATTGCACTCATGTACACATCAAGGGACTATCCAGTGAGGAGGGTAGAATCTATGTCAACCACAAGGGGTATCACTCCATCAACTGCCAGGTCGTGTGCAAGGCCCAGGGCATTATCATGAATGTGTGTGTTGGCAGCCCTGGCAGTTATCACAACTCCCACATCTGGCACACATCACAGCTGTACCAGATGTTTACTAGGGGGGACATCCCACATGGCCATTTACTGGAGGATACTGTCTATGCATTGGAACCATGGATGATGACACCCATCAGAAATGCACACACAACCACAGAAGGGCAACATAATGAGGCACACGCACAAACAAGGAACATCATAGAGCATGTGTTTGGGCTGCTGAAGTCACAGTTCTGGTGCCTTGACATATCTGGTGGAGCACTGCAGATACAGATATTCACAGTATGTGCCATGCTATACAATATGATCCTGTGGAAACAACTGCAGCAGGATCAGCAAAACAAAGGGATAAGCAGCCCCCCACCAGTACCTAAGTCCCCATAGCCACATCCACAGGGGGACATAGAGGAGAAATCCCCCAGTATGCCCTGGTCTTAGTCGAGACACAACACATAGCACATGTATTGACAACCTAGGGCCCCAGGGACTGACACCTTACTCCAACTCACATACCTATAGTAAAAATGATGCCAGATAACCCACACAACCTGTACTTAACCATGTATTGGCTGTGTACTGTGTGCATCAGACAGAGTCAGTCCTGAACAACAGTTCTGTCAACTGCTGCATTCGCAGGATAAGTCACTCACCTACATACCACTTGTAAGGAGTACTATAATATGCAATCATATGTATGGACTTGCTGAATGTATTTGAAGGGAATATAGTGGTCAATTTGAAGACATATAACATACACATGGGACTACAGATACCCAGTCCAATAGCATGTGTTCTGTAAAATTCACTAGACCTCATGGTTGGAATATTCACTACAGCAGACAAGGGAGATGTTAAACAGTGAGGTCACATGATGTTTGCACTACTATCTATGCCAGTGTTCCCATACAGCTGCTGTAGTCTGCAATGATATATCAGCAGACCAGCCAATTCTAGAGCTGTGACATAGAACCTGGCCACACATTATATGTATTATGTAATGCAGGGGTGACAATGTATGTCTGTATGCTGTTGATTATGTGAGGAATGACATCTCTCTGTCTGATGGCTGATGTGGCTCACTGGAATAGGGACTTTGGCATGTGTGATGATGATGGTTTAAATCTGGCAGCATCCACATCTTTTGCATGTGAGGTACTTGTATGGTGGTATTCCTACAGACTGTCATACCCCTCAATCTGTTATTGCAAGACAGCTGGACAAAGTAAGAGACAATGGGGGAACAAAAGGCCAAAACAATAGACAGATATTACACATGCTATGATGAACCTAGAAGGTGACTAGTATAACAGTAAGTTGCAACAGAACAGAATAGTTGCAGGATGTAAATGTGTCAGTAGTTAGTACAATTCAGTGACTGCATTATATAATATTTTACCAGAACACTACAAATGTATGAGGAATAGACCAGACATATGGGGTAATGCTGGACATTCTGTAAAACATGTACAATGAGAGGTATGCAGACTCTCACCCTGTGTGTGGTGTTACATTATGTACCCAAGCACATATTAAGTAAAGCACACAGCCAGGGAATGCCTTGGACAATTTCAGGGAAGTGCTGTATTGTGGAAACAGGTGCAGCAGCCAATGTCTGCAGCACACAAAATCCTGGACCAGAGTACAGGTAGCTGTGGCCTAGAGTCACATTGTAAGTACTAAAAGACCTACTGGGCAAGCTCCTACACTTAGCTAACTTGAGCACAAGTCTGTTGCCTCTTTCTCACAAAGACCTGCTATGTGGAAATACAGCTGTACATACAGAGAGCTACGTATACATATCTGTCTGTCCCTATCTCCCTCACACATGATTAGTGTATCTGTCATTATGTATCACATATACATATGATACCGATATATATATATATATATATATATATATATATATATATATATATATATATATATATATATATAAAGAGAGAGAGAGAGCTATATAAATCACAATGATGCATCGACTCTCCATGCATATTTACCTAACACATTTACATAATGTACACACACAGCAACAGTTAAAGAGACATCCCTGTTATACACATTTATGCATTTTATGGCCCTGTGTGTAGCTACTGGCCTCAGGTCTATATTATGTAACCGAAGAGACACTTCTTCCAATATGTAATAATCTACACCAAAAGACCGAAATCCCAAAACCGTGAATGGCCACATCCACAATCTTTTCCTATGGAAAAACTTCAGTTGGCCATTCCTGGGGTTTACCCTTTTCCTCAACGAAGAGCAATCTCAAAGTTGGAATATTTAGTTGGGGGGTGTGGGTTGTGTTTACGGCCCTGCAAATTGTTTCCCTAGGAAAAAAATTCACGGACGTGGCCATTCATGGTTTTGGGATTTTGGTCTTTTGGTGTTGATTATTACGTATTCAAAGAAGTGTCTCTTTGATTACATAATATAGACTCGCTGGCTTCTACATTGCCCTCCTCTACAAGGTCTGCTGATATCATCCACCTTAAGAGCATTGGTAGACAGTCTAATATCAGATAAACTCTGTGGCATATGTGATATAAGTACTGCGAGCTATAGTGTATGATAGTAGATAAGTAGGGGTTCTAATCTCACATCAGCCAACTCTGTGTATGTACAAATATATCCCCTTGCAGGCCTATTGACATGCCCATATGGGCTGTCTCAGTACAATAGTTATGCATTTTATGGCCCTGTGTCTAGCTGCTGTCCCTAAATTACCCTCCCCTACATAATCATAACTGATGTCCATCACCTGTCTGACCTGGACACAGGATATTTGTAGATGCATCAACCCCATCACCACACCTTCTATGTTTGCATGTTCACAAAACCAAGGTGACATGTCGCAAGGGTAGCAGACCTTATCACAAAGTATGAATGCATGATTACGCTGACTGCACCTATTGTCCCTAATAGACTGTTCTACACATATGCACTTAGGGAGCCATGCACGTATACTGCTGTACCTTGCAGATGTCATATTTTTGCTTTTCTGCCATGCCATCCGGTGCCACTGTCTTGCGGCCATGTGTCCATAGTTTATCCACTCAGACTCCTGGAAAAGAAACATACACAGGTCCGTGACACACCTGCCATTCAGTAACACTACTGCCAGTCCAACATCATGCAACAAAGATACACAAAGTGTGATGTGTAGACATGACACATGCCAACATACAGTACCTGTTGCAGCCCACAGCAAGTATCATGGTAAAACAATACTGCACTACACAAGTACATGTTAAGTAATGTAGAAAGCCTGTGTATCAGACACATAATATAATTTTCCTGCATCGATGGCACAAATGGCAGGGATGTGACACAGGTATCATCACATCACTGGGTGTGTTGTTGGGGTGCCGGAGGCCTAGGCTGTACAAAACAGTTGACAGCATGTGTGTGAGTCAGGAAGGGGTGCAGGGTAGATGGGCCATGGAGAGGTGCCATGCATGTCTGTTGGTGAACTGTATGTGACAGTAGTGTTTCTGTGTGTGTACACAGTCAAGCCCAGTGCTAGCCCTACATCTGTGCATGTTGGACAGCTGTGGATTGTATGTGGTAGAGTGGACAGTTCACAATCTCTGGCCACAAATATGGGAACTGGCTCTGCCAGGAGTAGCACCGGCACCACCATGCCCAAG
Organism: Protopterus annectens; assembly: GCF_019279795.1. Taxonomy (NCBI): domain Eukaryota; kingdom Metazoa; phylum Chordata; order Ceratodontiformes; family Protopteridae; genus Protopterus; species Protopterus annectens. The sequence continues at coordinate 1,129,694,561 of NC_056725.1, read as the reverse complement.
TTCAGATGTGGTGCTAGTAGCTGATGCTGTCTGCTGGGGCTGTATCCCCCACAAGACCACCCAGGACAACATTCCCATGGCCTGACTTGCTGTGGTGTGGACAGCACACTTCCCTCTGTAGCACTGGAGGTATTGCCACTACAGGAGCATGACTGTGCATGGCCACATGGACACTCAACAGATGGTGTTGCTGACTTATGTCCACGTGTCCGATGCCCAACTGCAACCAGATGTTCCAGCACAGACAATGTACAGTCCAAGAGAGGCACTGTTTCACCCACCATCTGTCCACTGCATCAGTGAACTGATTCAGGGTGTCCCAAATGTGGTGAAGGCAGTCATAAATATCAGACTGTGCTGCATCCATAACCCTAAGCATCCATCTTGTTTTGTGCTTAGAATGAGCCTGTGCCTCCTTGACAGCTCAAAATATGCACTGAGTGACCCATGATGTGACACTCGCAACAGGTGGTGGTTGGACAGCAGTCCTCCTATGAGTATCCCTGTCAGTCTGCCTGTGTGGGACTTTGCCAGCTCTCTGGCTATGGCCAATGTTTACACTCACTGATGCTATAGTTGTCACACTGTCCAGTTCAATGTCTCCACCCTTTGACTGTCCAATATCTGTGGCCTCTAGAGACTGGGTATGTGTGGGCATACTGACCATGTGCAGTGACAATGGGGGCAGAAGATTGATGCCAACCTCTGGGACAGACTCAGCCCTCCAACAACCCCACCTGTGTCTCACTATGACCACCATCATCATCAGAGTCCAATGAGACACTGACATCAGATTGTGAGGGGAACAGACTCCAAATCCCCCAGTCACCTGTGAAACCAAGACAAAAGCAGTAGATTACTACCTGTACTTTTATGTAAGAAAACAAACACAGACTCATACAAATGAGGATCCACAACTGCATTTCCAGTCTCACATCCTCTCATCTCCGCTCCCATTCACAACAGACAACATCACAACAACAAACACAGACAGGTCAAGCCCTTTATACATGCACTTCAGTCACATCCAGTTAAAGTTACCAGCACAGTCTGCCTGTAAGGTATGTCATATGACACCATGTGTGATAGAACTGCACATAAAACCCAGTATAGCTATCTTGGGAATGAAATGCCAGTACTAGTGTCACTGCCTCAGATATGTACCATCTCCCTTTTGTATTTGAACAGGCATCTTGGAGTAATTGCTTTATGTATACCAGGCTGTGTAGCTGCTCCTAACTATAAGTACAAACATGTTGATAGTTGTTCAAATACACACCTGTGATTACTCAGTCTATGAACTGTAGTTAACTGTTCCAGAATGGAACATACAAATATACTACTCTGGCTAAACACAACACTTATACATAGAGCACTATAGCAGCCCTTAACTTTCACAGGGTATATATGATCTGTAAAAAACAGTATCACACACCAGGTACAGGACAATGGACTTGGGCCATACCTGATGGACCTATGAAAAGGTGAGGGAGAGTTATTGTCAGCACCACCAAATATTGCAGCACTACAAGGTAATATGTGCATATATCCACATGTACAGTAGCTACTGTGATACTGGCTGTATTGCTGGCATTCTGGGTATGTGTGTACAACTGAGCGTAAACCCCATCACCCCCCCCTGTTCAGTTAGACTTGACATCCATGTACAGGTATGTACAGCCTGCCACAATGACTGAGACAGTATTACACTAGTGAACACATTATACTTACCTGGATGCTCCTCTGCTGTGGACACTGTGGCACCCACCTCCACGATGTATGGTGCGATGGATGCCTGGGAGCTGTCATGTGGTCCTAGGCTCTCCAGGAATTCCTCTGTGACTGAGAGTGATTGTTCTGTCACAGGCCCTCCACCAGTGGTCGTACAATCCCTGGCAACAACACTTGCCCTTTGTCATGCAGCATTCAGCATGTCTCTGACATGGAGTTGGACCTGTTCATAGGTCCTGTCTTGTTGGCCAATATGATTGACATCCTGCACAAAATCTGCTCACAATGCGGCTCACTGTTCCCGATTATGCCTCCCCCTGGACAACAAGATCAGGTTTATATCACATAGTCGAAGTTTTATAACTTCGAACATGGAATGTTTGAACCATTCCATTTGAACTTACAAAACTTCGACTAGTGATAAAAAAAAAAAAAAAAAGAAGTAAAAACAAAATAAACTGTTGTAAGCAAGGGGCAACCCCCCCCCATGCCCCCCGCTACTTAAATATACCAACTCCAAGAACGCACCACATTGAAATGAACAGAATCCTCCCCTTATAGAGATTTCCATTTAAATGCTCAAACTTGTACAAGTTCGAACTTATGGGCTCAGACATATGGGGTTCGAACTTGTATAAGTTCGACTATGTAATAGGAACCCAACAAGATCTGATGGTGCTGTCTCAGTCCATCCACTATTATGCCATTCTTCACATCTGAGAAGGGGGCATGTCTTCTGTGGTACATGGTTCCTGAAAGACAACAGAAGGTTAACACATTACAGGACCAGAAACATGGACGTCCACTATGTACAGATCTAGCACACCCATAATGGCCTGCACTATCCACTGCTCCCTCACACGTCATACCACACATTCTGGCAACTCTCTACCTGTGTGGATACTACCAGGATAGTAGCAATACTGGGGTATGTCCTTATGGGCCGTGACAGATTCTGCTGTATGTTCCTACACCCAGCACTGCAGTCTACTGTGGTGTGTTCCCTATGGGCAAACAACCACTAATATGTCATATGGCCACTGCCAGACAAATAGCAGGGTGTTATTACAACCACTATACAGGGACAGTCCAGCAACACCAGTGTGCCACAATGACAAACCAAAGCAAACCTGCTGTAGTATATGTTTCCTGTTGGCATCATACCTCTCAACTATACAGCTGTTTTCAGAATGTCAGGATGTTTGCCTCATTGTTTTGGTCACTTCCACATAACATTGTGGATTTCTGACAAAAGACTGGCCAATCATTGATGGTTGATATCAAAAAACAAAGATAAGCATCTGAGTTTAAGACATCATACCCTTCAGAACACAGTTATGCTACTGTGATATCTGTTATTCTATTCAATTTCTTACTTTGTACAAGCAATAGTTACAGTGTCTCTAATTCTGGGCCTTTGTCCCTCCTTTAATTATGGCTTTGTTCAGATATCTTGCTGTAACAGGTTGGCACCTATGTTAGGCATAGCTCTCAACTAGACAGGGAGCAACGTAAACAGAATCATGGACTTAGCCAGAGTACATCAGGGATAATCATTTAAAATGTTAGAACTATTTATGTGAGATGATGGCAGAATGAGAGGTGGTGAATTAGTGTACATCATCCGACATTACAGGACTATACACCCTTACTTATTGTCACTATGTTTTACATGTAATTCACTAGCTTCCCTACAACAGCCAACCATTGTAGGAGGGAATAAGGGGGGCAGAGGAAAGATGTGAGTGGAAATCAGGGACAGTTGAGAGGCATGCCTGTAGGTGTAGGAGAGCTAAGTATCAATGACATGTCATCGCCATAGATCTAAGACAGGCTTACTGCTGTAATCCCTAGTCCCCATACCTCCATCTTCCCATCTGCATCCTATTATATGGAGAAATCAATTACATACCTGGTTGAGTGAAGTACTCCTTTGTTGAACTTTGCTGCTGGTAATCTTTTGAAAATATGCTCTCTGTGTGAGGTAAGTTGCATGCAGACTTGTTCCCCATACCCAGCTGCTTGTCTTTTTTAAGGTACTGCTCATTAGCAGGTAATTGCCTCTGCACCAATCTGTGGCTCTGATATGCTAATTTCAGCCAATACAGCCAAATTTCACTATCATTAGCCAATGACATGCCACCACAGTGCAATATATAAGGCCTTCCTGTAGACCAGGGTCCCTTTCTTAACTGTTAACATGGACACTACTGAGGTATGGAGACTACAGCATCACAGAGGGTATGTACCAGGACTGTCAACTGTAGAGATTTATGCAATATGCCCACAGTTTCACCTCATATGTGTGGTAAGTGTCCCATGACATTGTGGTCATCTGGCAATTCACTGACAAACATTGTGGGTTAAGGCCAGTAATGGAAGACAAACATTTGAGTGTCAGACATCATACCCCTCTGAATATGCATGCTAATGCAATAGATGTTATTGTATCAACTTACAATCAATGTAGGAGCAAACTGTAAAGCATGTACCAGTCTTTGGACCTTTGTCACCCCATTAAGTATGGCTGTGTCCAAATTCCTTGTGCTAGGGGGTTGGGAGGTTTGGTAGGTCTGTAGTAGCTAACTTTAAATATATGTGTATACTACAGTCTGAAGCTGCCGCTGCAGCCTAGAACACATAGGGGAGCATGTGAACACTTTGGAGGACAACAAGCTGTACATGTAATTGTGGCAGCTGTGGCAGCCCTGTTGTTATGACAGAGCCAGGGTAAGGGTATGCTTTACAGTCAAATCGAGGCATGTGATTAAGGTACATCTGTTATGCAACAGTGCCAGTAATACAGTAGTAGGCAAAAAATAGTTATGCTATACGGATATGTGCAGTGTGTCCTCACCTGCAGGCTTTTTGAGGAAAGTAAATAATGTGGGAAGAAATAGCCAGGGAATTGTTATGGCTAGGTTTGTATAGGCCCTAGGGCTAATAGCCTAGTACCAACCTATGAACCTATGAACCTATGAACCAAAACTGGATTGTATTTCATCAATTAGTAGTAACCTGTGCAGATAAAGATTGCATATCTAAGTCATTAATTACTGTCTTTACTATAATGTAATTGCACTGCAACACAAGACTGGATTTGAACCCAGGACTGTGTGTGGCAAAATGCACTGCATACAAGGCATTTAACAGACTGAGCTACTACAGGCTGTGAAACACATTATCTGAATCCATCAGTATGGGCATGGCTTTCTATGGCTGTATTTCTTCATCAGGGTCTAAGCTGAACATATTCCTTGCCATTGCTGCCTTAGCAGGTGTCTTTTTCCATGTTGCTGATACAAGAGCACATTTAGCTGCTATCCCATGTCCCACTTATATCCATTTTTATATCTTTGGCTGTTTACTGGTGCATTATTGCACCAGAGTCCAAGGAACACTCCCATTTTTCCCATTAATTTTAAATTGCAGTTTGCATGGTGAAGCATGGCACACAGCTCCACTGAGACACGCCTAATGATTGTATGTGACAATAACTATGTTTTGATGCAAACACCTGTTTTAATTAAAATCTGCATGGCATGGTGGGTTAATGCAGTGTGCTATAGGTGTGATGGGATTGGGGCCGAAACATAGCAGAGTTGTTTATTTTGTACATGTGACTTATAAACACATATACTCATTAGAGCTCTATTTAGCTGACCTAAGTGAAGCTGCACCATGAGGTCCACTGTGCAGCTACGCACTAAAAATATAAATAAAAGAAAAAAGGGGATACAGAAAAGTGGTGAAATGGGGGAAGCAGGGGGAAAAACATAATGAAAGGCAGGTAGGGATGTGCAGGAAGGGTGTAGGAAAGAACCGTAGCTATCCATTTCTTGTACAGCAACAGCTGCGCACTTTGACAGATTTTGTAGATGAATTTCAACTCTCAAACACCAGAGAGAGGGGTGAGGACAGCATAACTGCATTGTCAAGCCAATTGCACTGAATTAGTTGTGTCCAATGGGCACGTGTGTGAAATGAAGAGCTATGTATGTGGCGATACTTTTTTTGTTGGATAAGTGCCATTTTGTTTTATTAAGATGAGAGTGGAATGTTGGGGAAGAGACTTAGGTACATGTGGGGAGGTAAGTTGGGTAGGAGAGGAAGCGTTTGCAGACAGACAAGACAGCAGACAGGGGATGGTGTGTGACACATGAGGTGGGTGAACACCTTGGATGGGGGAGGGTGTTATGGAATACAAGTTGCACGTGCCTCCAGATGGCAACAGCATGACTCATGGCCCCACCTATAGGACTGTTGACACTGCTCCTTCACTGTCCCTAGGGTGGCTGTGCTGGAGGCTGGGCACTAGGGTGAGGCTGCCTCACCAGGTTGGCCAGCATGCCCTCAATCCTGCAGAGCTCCGATGAACAATCCTGCACACCATGATGGGCAGTTTAGCCTAGGTGGCCCCCATTGTGAATGCGCCCAGGCTGAAGCCAGGCCCCATTTCCTGAAGTGGTCCCACCTGACACTGCAGGTGATGCAGGGCCCATGGAAGGGGCACCACCAGTCTGGGTTCCAGATGTGTTAGGACCTGGTGTCATGGCTGGTTGAACCGGCCTACTCTGACGTGCTGTAGTAATGGAGGTGCAGCAATAAGTATAGGTTTTTTTATTTTTTTTTTATTTTACATTTGTTTACCGGGCTAGTCCAACTGGATATATGTCCATTTTCAGTGGAGGCCCGGGGAGGAAAGCTCCACTACATACTACTAAACAATGTCAAGATATATGCAATAAACCTTGAAACAGGTTGTATAAACTTTTGAGTAAAATCTAAATCTAGGATGGTAAAGAAAAAGAAAAGATGAAGAAAATTAAATACTCTGTTAGATTATGTAGAAGAGAAGAAAGAGAAAGGTTGTTAAGGAATCAGATAATGATGGAAAAAAAGAGAGCTAACCTGGGTTATGACAAGAGCATAGCCAATGGTTATTTAGGAAGAATTTTAGTTTAGTTTGAAATAGGGAGAGTGAAGTTAGGGATGTAAGGTCTTGTGGTAACTTGTTCCATATTTTGCCAACTGAGTTGGAAAATGTGGAGTCACCTGCTGAATTTTTGGATCGGGATGTTTGGACCAGTATTTTGTTGGTGGAGCGTAGGTACCTCTGATTGTTATAGGGTGTTATGAGTGTGGAGAGTATTGGGGTGTTGTCAGGGTGATGTAGGGCATTATGGGCAATAGTGAGTTGATAGTATTGTATGAGGTGTGGTAGTTCCAGCCACCCAAGCTTCTTGAGATTTAAACAATGATGAGTTCTATATGGAGAGGCAGTTGCAAATCTGGCAATATTATTATATGATGTAGTAAGTTTGCTAAGATTATGTTTAGAAAGATTTGTGTATATGGAGGAAGCAAATAAAAGGGTTGAGATTAAGTGGGTTCTAGCTATTGTAGTTTTGGCTTCAGGAGTAAGAAAAGATTTGATTCTGTAGAGAGCCTAGTTTTCTGTTGGTAGATTTTATTGTAAGATTAATATGATTGTCAAATTTTAATTGATTGTCAATAGTAATACCCAAGAGTTTTGTTGTTTGGTCAGGAGAGATAATGGTCCCATTATCAGATATTAGCGTGAAATGGATAGAGGTAGACAAGTGGGTGGGTGAAAAGAGCAAGAGTTTGGTTTTCTTGGGGTTAAGGAGAAGACAATGGTTAGAGAACCATTGTTCTATAGTTGAGAAGGTTTTTTGTGTGAGAGAGTGAAGTTCTGACTGTGTTGAGGCTGAGCAAATGATGGTAGTGTCATCTGCATAAGTTGTGAACAAATCATTGTTAGTAATAACAGCATGGCAGAACATTGGAAATAACTCAAATACATATCAGTGCATATTTTGTGAAAAACAATAACAAATAACAGAACAGTATGTTAACAGTATGCCAGTAACAGTTACAGCATAATGCAAACAAAATAGGTAATTTAACAAGATATGTTAATATGCAACCATTATAAAACCAAACAATAATAAAACACGTCCCAAAATGCAGTTAATGTAACAACACATGTTAACAGTAAATCATAACCAATGAATAAAACTAAGAAATAAATGAAGATCGGGGTGGGAAGAGAGAGAAAAGCAGTCCATTAGTAACATTTCCGGTTATTTTTTTGACAACAGTACTACTATCTACTCTATGAGTCTGTATTTTGTTTCTGTGTACAGTGACTGCAAGTCTCCCATCATTGATGTAGCACATAGATACCTCTCAAGCTATTTGCATAGGGCACTATGGGCCAAGCAGTAACAACTGTGTACACAACTACACAGAACACTTGCATACATCTATATAACTACTAAGGTGTTCTGTTGGCTGATTTGGTGATATTTTGCAGTCTAGGTAATCATTTCCATCATAACCCTGTGACAGACAGATTACACACTATTAATTACATAGCGTGAAATTGTGACACTTGAGACACACGTATGTGTACAGTACAGACACTAAACAGCTGTCATGCCTTGGTTGGCAGGCATGGGAATAGAACCTGATAGCAGTGACTGCAGGGGACATCTGCAGAGGATATATTAATAGACTACAGCAACTTTTAACAGACACTCCAGGCATACATGACTGCTACTGTAAGATTTACTGATACATACCACTGGATTTGAACTTTGGACTGTGTGTGGCAAAATGAACTGTATACAGAGAAGTTAACAAACTGAGCTACTGAGTCACTGCTGATTACTGAATGACTAATATTTGCCTAGAGCTCAACTAGAACCATAATATGACCTGGTAGTACTACTTCAGTGTTATACTAGACTGCAATGACAGTAGAACACACATGCATGAAATACAGGCATAATACAGATAGTAGGTAAGTTACATTTCAGTATCATATCTGTGAAGTCAACAAACAATATCAGCTCATGGGCTACCTCACATATACCTTTATTACCTGAGCTCTGTGGATGGCTGAGCATTATGTGACTAATATTTGCCTAAAGACAGCCTTGACCAGTACTTATATGAGTTAACCAATACAATTTGCAGCCATTAGATTTGCATTCCACAGTTATTACAGTGTTATACCTGTCTACAGCTCCTTACCCTACTGCCTCAATGCATACAGCTCTACTGCAGTGGTTACGACAACATAATCCTGATGTACACCATTTTCCTAGGTATTATTGGTATTGTTTTATGTTTTTATTGCAGTACAGTTGACATTATTCATTCATTGCAATACAGTTGTAATTCCACATTTATTGCACTGCAAGCTTTATTGTATATACTTTAATGCAGTTATTGGTATTGTTTCATATTTTTATTGCAGAGCAGTTGGCATTATTCATTTATTGCACTACAGTTCTAATTCCATATTTATTGCACTACATACTTTACTATATATGCTTTCACACAGTTATTGGCATTGTTTCATGTTTTTATTGCACTACAGTTGCCATTTTTCATTTATTGCAATACACTACAAATTTTACTGTATATACTTTATTGCAGTTGATGTTTTACTCTCTTTTACTTATTTCATTACAGTTAGCTTATACCATCCATAGTCACCACTCTCACATTGCAACCTGGCCAAGGTCCCCGACATGCCAGTCAACATTGTGAGCCCTCTCAGCTACAGCTTTTGGAGAGAAGCACACCATTATGCATACCAATTTTGCAAACATTCAGACTGGATATTGTAAAAGTGAGAAAAAAGTGCTTACATACTTGTGGGGCATTCCTTGGTCTCATTTCTTGGAGCCAGGTGTCCAAGAGTCCCCTCTTCCATCTTTTCAGGTCATCATGGTGGTGATGACACTGCTCACCTGTATGGGGGATACCAGTGATACTGGTGAGTTCTCTGGCCAGCCAGTCCCAGGCCTCCACCTTACACTCTGAGTCCTGGAAACTGCTCTGCAGCAGCCTGCCTGCATGGTTTTGTACAAGGAACCCAACCATGACCCTGGACTTCAGAATGCCCCAATACTGTGCTCAAAGGAGTGCACCTTCATCAGCCCTGCCATTGTATACTATCAGTGATAGAACTCCAATAGATTCTGCTGTATTCCAGCTTATTGGGCTTAATATAGCCTGTTTTCCCACCTTTACACGTCATTGGGCAACATTCAAAAAAGCACCATTTTGCTTAGCACTGCTCAAGCCAGTGCAGCTGAGCTGAGAACCACAAAGACTCACAGAACCACAGTCTTAGCAGAGCTTAGCAGCACACAAACCAGCCTAGCTGAGCAGCACACAAACATTAGCAGCCATTACCGTGTTTATGTGGTGCTTAGCAGGCCTCAGCATATTTGAGGACAGCTTAGCAGAGAGCAGTGGAGCCATCTTTTATAACAAAAATGAATAATATGAATATTAAAATTAAACACATATTTTCCTCTTCCATGTATTCAAACCCTGAACTTACTGTACATTAAGTCATAACTCTACCCATTTAGCTACTAAGATATTAAGAAATGTGGTATACAGTCACATATACCATTGAGTTACCTATAAGCAGTGCTGAGCACCGAGCCGCACCATGCAAACATGGTTAGACACACTGAAACACACCTTTAAATAAATAATTAATTGGATTCGGTTTCTAGTTTTGGATGTCTGGCAAGTGTCTGCCAACTTATATGTGAAGGCAACTTGGCATTGCTGTGCTCCATGCTGCACAATCCAAACATGCTTTAAAAAAAAATTAAAATAAAACAAAGGAAACATAAAAAATCATAAAAATAACACAAAGGACATTGCAGGGAGTCTCATACTCACCTGCAGCCACTGTTAGCACTATACCTCTCCCTACACTGATTCAATAACCATGTTCCTTAGTTCTCCCTTGGCAATGCACCATCATTAATATGCATGGCATGCTGCCGAGGGAGGACAGTGACCACAAATATGGATCCGTTCCGTGTAGGCGCTACACGGTGCCTACACAGATTTTATTAAATCCTGGGGTAGATATTTTCCTTTATTTGTGTGAGCCTGTACTGCAGTGTTATTTTAAATATTTCCTGTGGCTTTGAACTCTGATGTCACTGTGAATATATGTTTAGTATTGTCTTGTTCTTTTATTGTTTATTATTAAATATATTTAAACCTTGTGGCTGATCTGTGTAAAGATATTTAAGTTTTGAGAGTACTTGCATATTTATTTGGTGACACTGTGTGGGCCACTCCTAATATCCTTGCTCTTGGTTAAACTACCATTTATGTTAATATTAATATTACACAGTAAGACTGGACACCCTTTGTTAAGGGTCTTAAAGTAGCTGATAAGGAGTGACTAGTGGCAGTACTAACTACTTTATAATCTGTGCAGAAGGGGGCATAGCTAGTAAACCTGTGCTAGATTTTTCCAGGGGTGTGTGTGTGTGTGTGTGTGTGTGTGTGTGTGTGTGTGTGTGTGTGTGTGTGTGTGTGTGTAAAACAAGCCTCAAAGAGTGTGTGTCAGCTACTTGGGTAGAGACACAAAGCACTGGTTGGGCAAAGAGGGTGCTAGAGGTCTTGGCTTGTTCACTCAGCTGAGATCTGATGTGTATAGCTCTGCTAGTGGGGAGTCTTATTGAGGATCTGGAAGAAGAGGGAGAAACCAGCCCTAGACTGACTGTGGTCTCTGTGTGCTCTTAAGGGAACTCACAGTTGATACAGAGAGCTGTATCTAGAAATACTGTGTGTGTACTTGTCATCCTTTCAGTGAACATCCCCCACTGTCATAAGGATTGAGGCTCCTTGATTACTGGTCCAGTGGTGGGTCATCATAAATATCCTGCTGGAGAAGTTTGTTCTCCAGTCAGGGTGCGATTCACAGATTGCCCATTCTCTAAGTGTGTGTGTAGTGCCCCACTTAGGAGTGGCAAATTGGATAATTTATTCAGGCTCAAACCCTGTCCCTTCAATACAGGAGCCTAGAGCCTGAATCCTCTACACCAGCTGCTAAACTGTCAGAAAGGATTGTTGAGTTTGTTGAGTTTTGATGCATTTTCAAAGAATGTTAAGTTTCTGTTCATTTACAACCAATGTTGACTTTCTGTGCATTTTCAAGGAATATTCAGTTAGGGAAGAGAAGTTTACTTTTGCTTATGTTAAATCTGTTTTCAATGTGTAACTGTTTTTTAGGAAATGGCCATCATCCATTTTTGTGCTTTCAAATCTGAAAACTGTGTTAGTAACTCAACAGGTAGCATACTTGCCTTTAGTGCAGAAGACTGGAGGTTCTATCCATGTGCTACAGAGTGCTGATATACCAGTTACTCCTTTTAATGGTTGGTGTGGGTGCTGCACTCCTGTGTGCCAGCCTTCAGATTAGATGCTTAGTAACTATGAGCACCTTGCTGGTTTAAAAGCCATTCTCTATTGTAATGTTACTAGCCTACATTTTTTTTAAATGTTACATGGGCAGTTTATTCTTTAAGGGGAGCAGGCACTGAATTTGTAAATGACCCACTGAAGTGTACAGTTGTTTGCCAGCGGCAACCTCTTTATTAGTTATATATCTCTTTAATGTAGATTATTCAGATGACTTTTACTTATGCAGAGATTCTGTATATTGACTGATATTGGTGGATTGTAATGTCAGAAGTTTAAGTGGCCTTTAGTGGTTGAAAAGTTCTGTACTGGATAGTGTTGCCCTTATTGGTTCTTATGTTATGTTTCATTGCTTACTGGAAAAAATGTTCAAACCTGTACATTTAGAACAAACTCTAATAAGTAGTGCTGTATTATACAAGGAATATTATTTAATACAACCAGGATGGTACATGAAAGAACACATGCATTAATGCATGGTCCAAAAATGTGTACAAGTAGCCTATGATTTTAAAACAACACGAATGTAAACTTAATCCACCACTAACTAGATGCATTTTCTTTGAATGTGAGTTTCAATGAATGTGAGTTTCAAGTACAGAGATGCTAGCTGTTCATGCTAAGTCTGTTTTCATTGTGACACTGTATTGTTTTGTTTAGCAAATGGCTATATGTGTTCGGACTATAACATTTTAAATACAAGTTTTAAATATCTCTAAGCATTGTAGAAGTAAAAAAGAAAATAGTGTGTAACCTGACAGATTTGAACAGTGTGTATGGTAACTGAGGAGAAATAGCCAAGTAATGGGACACTGGAATAGCTTGCTGGGGTGTGCTTCCAGGGGGAGGCTGCTGTTGTGGGGCCCTGATCCATTATCGTGCCTAGGGCCCCACTTAACCATGATATGGTTCTGCCTTATAGTACGTATAAAATCTTTCCTCTGCTGAAAGGAATGGTATGAATATTGAATTGTGGACCAATACTGGATCTGTCACTTTTCTTTGGAAAAAAGATGGGCATTTTTATATGTTTACACATAGCTAAATTAGCTATGCATTTCCAAACTCCATGTGGCTCAAGCAGCAGAGACAAATACCATGACACTTTCAGCACACTGCGTTTTAAATTCATACAGAACTATGCCTCTTAATCGACCTGATTTTTGCAGAACATCCAGATTTGTTTCTTCAAAAATTGGGATTTTCTGGCAAAACATTGTCAAATCATTGAGGTCTGAAGTCAGAAAATAATTACAGAAACTTGAGTTTTAGACTTCATGTCCTTTATGAAATTCATATTAATGCAAAACTTATTATTCTATCAGCTTTCTAAATTTATAAGAACAATATTCAAAATTTGTCCTTATTTTTGGTCCTTTGTACTCCCAGTATTTATGGCTTTGTCCAGATTTCTTGCTAAAAGTGGTTGAGAGGTATGCAGAAGGCACAAAAAATCATTTGGAGATTTTTCATTAGTGAACAGCTGGGAGGGGATACAATCCATCACAATCAGCAAGTAGAAGATAAAATCCATCCACAATTAGTAAAGCTGGTCTAAGCATAAAATAAAACAAATGTGCAATTCAAGCCACTCATATGTATGTATATATATATATATATATATATATATATATATATATATATATATATATATATATATATATATATATATATATATTATTAATTTATTCTGTAACTTGATAAAGAACTCAACAGTTTGAAAGCTTCTTGTTTTTTTAACATCATAATGAATTGTTAAAGTATTCTCACACTTATATTTACCTGCATTTTATGTTTTATTGTTCTAAGATTAATTTTCTGGTTACTTACTTCTTTGCAAGTGATCTGCACTGGAGTAAAAGGAAAAGGCACACTGAAAGTAAATGAGATTCTTCATTATCTCAAACTGCAGGGACAGATACTTGGCACATAACTGTTACATAATCTGAGCTGTTACTTGGCAAGGTGTCATGGATGATAGATCTTCATGAAGGCAAGTAAACACTCACAGTTTTGCTTTACATCTGGTATATCCTGCATTTTATACACATTCTGTACTATGTAAGAGTTTATCCTGATCTTTCTGAAGTCATTGGTCTAGTTGACCCTGATCTGAGAATAGGAAAAGTGATGGTCTTCATTTTTAGGCAAGTCCAAGTAAGTGCACACACTTTCAAATGTTTGATCTGAATATACTTGTAGATATAATTTTAGTTCTTTAAGCCTCGAGGCATTAACTTTGAGGTACTTGACTGTTCCCTTTCCACCACCCTAGAAGTACATGCATATGAACTCCTAGGACAGAACAACTGGATATACAAAAAAGCTAGAAGCATTGACTAAGAATGTCATTTTTGAAAGTGCCCAAGGCAATACTTTACCTTGATGTAGATGATGGGCAAAGTTACCATATATTGGGTTGTGAGGAATGTTCCTGAAGAAAAAAGGAAAAAAAAGAATGAAGGTCGACTGCAATAAAGCAGAAACATGGAGTCTGTTGTTGGACTAAATGTCTTAGTTCAAAATGTTTGGCAGACTATTTGATTTCACCTGCACTTTATTGCTGTTTTGTCATAGCTCATAATATGAACCAAGCATTAAGTTTATCCAGTCAGTTTGAAATTAGTTATGCAAATGTATGATTAGTGTAGCTCTTAACAACTCAGGCAATACTTCTTTATTTTTATTTATTTTACATTTGTTGACCGGGTTGGTCCGACTGAGCTAAGTAGCCCGTTTTCAGTGGAGGAAGGGGGAAGAAAAGCTCCAACAGTATATGCAACAATCTTTTAGGCAGAAAAATAATAATAATTGATAATGTATACAATAACAAATTAGTAAAAACATCAGTAATAAAGAAATATAACAATAATCAGTAGAAGGCATAAAGTACATATTAACATCACAAATAATTAAAACAATAAAGTCACTCGTCGTATTTAAATCTAAGATTCACATCAGAGAGCTGAGCAGTGTTGTGGTAGGGAGTCAATAGGTTATAGACAGTGTGAGTGGCTTTTCTGGTAGAGCATTGCTTATGGGGGACGAATACAGTGGCAAGTCCATTGACTTTTCAGGTATTCTCTGGTGACGGCCTTAAATTTCTTTAGTTGCTTATTAGACCTAATTTGAAGTGGGAGACTGTTCCAAGTTTTGTTGGGGGTTATAGCTGTATAGATTATGTCTGAACTTAGTTTTTGGTTTGTGAGTTAATAAAAGGTCTTGAATGGAGCTCCGGAGAGGTCTGGGAGGTGAATAGTGGGAGATTTAGAGTTATTCTGAATATATGCAGAATGTGTCAGCATTTGGAGTTTTGACATTTTCATGTTGGATTTCTGTATGTCAGTGAAGGTGCACAGTTGATCCAGTGCTCTACACCCACATATGTGTGTGTGTGTGTGTGTGTGTGTGTGTGTGTGTGTGTGTGTGTGTGTGTGTGTGTGTGTGTGTGTGTGTGTGTGTGTGTGCATGTATGTGTGCATAATCTTCATATCTGCATAATAAAATAATTTGCTTTAAGAAAACATTTTGGCTGTGATTCATAGAGAGACCCTGTACATTAGTACAAGGCTTGCATACCTAAACACCACTGTCTGACAATGCAGAGAATAAAAACAAATATCCAGATAAGAGGCAACAATGGATATCACATCAGAGGCATAGCTTGGGTGAGGTAAATGAGCAATGTGCCCCAGGCACAAGGCATTAGGGGCCATGATTGACTCATAGCAGTCTGTCAGTAGTGCAGTACCAGCATTCATTTCTGTAGAGGCACCTCTGAATGCTGTATGGAAATGAAAGCTAATTGTGCTTTTACAGTCAGGAGTGAAGCAGTGAAGCACTGTGTGTGACATAAATTGTAGTAAACCACTTGATACACTTTTTAAAAGTATAAAGAGTTGGGGATTCCAAGATGGTGGACGTCCTGTAAACACCCTTTCCATGAGGCTCCTATCTAATTAAAATAATTATGGTCTTTTAGCCATTCATTTACAACCAAGAAGCTAGATTCTAACTGCTCTCACCTCTGCAAACTACATCCATATAGACTTTTGAGGTTTCTTGGCTATATACCGTGAGTTTATATTCTGTTACTAACTCTCAAGAGCTCCAGGGGCCTATTTTCACGTGTATACTCTAGGCCTGAATAGGCACATTACAAGTTGGAGGTGGTTACAGACCACTACTACTGCCAAAATATGTCGAAAGAATCTGAAAACATGGAGACACAAACCAGCAAAACCAAACTGTCTGCAATAGTTCCCCCTGAGAAGGAAACTCTTTCCAAAAGATAGAAAATTAAACAGATACTTCAAAATCCAGTGCTAAACAGAAGCTGGAGGCCAATATTCACATGGAAGATCTTAAGGAAGCTTTGTTACCACTACAGTTGGCTGTTCAGGGTTTCTCTGAGCAACTTTCAGGTTTTGGCAATAAACTGAATCGGGCTATGGAACGTATGGAACATACTGAACAAACTACCAAAAACAAAGAGCTGCAGATTGCATTACTAAAAGAAGAATTCTTGACTGGATCCTTGTTAATAACCACCCTAGCAATTATACTCCAGGAACCCTTCCCGACAATATTAGTGACCATATGCTTACTTACATTATTAGACAAAAATTTCATATCCCAACTACTCACAAACTCAAAACTTCCCGCTCAAAGAAATTCTTTAATCCTGATAGTTTCCTGAATGAACTGCAAGCATGTGACTGGTCTCCACTGACCCATCTGGAACTTGATGAGGCTGTGACCTACTTCAACACAAACTTTCTTCAAATTCTAGACTACCACGCACCTTATCACTCCACTAGAATAAGATCCAAATCCGCACCATGGCTAACAAAACAAACTAAGCAGAAGATGCTCCTCAGAAACAAAATATGGGTTAAATGGAGAGCTACCAAATGTCCATTTGATCACCTCCTCTTTAAACAGCTAAGAAATGCCACCAAGAAAGATACTCTTAGAGACAAAAAAGACTACTACCTACACCTCCAACAAACTAATCAACAAACACCACAAAAGTTTTGGTCAGGGATAAACAAACTTCTTCAACCAGGACACTCAACTACTCCTGCTCCATTAGGTTTCAACCATAATAATTTTAACCAGATCCCTGATGCCTTTAATAAATACTTTACAGAAGCCATTCAAACCCTAGCCAATTCTGTACCCCCACCTACTGCTTCCCCACCACACACCACCAAGACAACATCTCCTACCTTTCATATGCAACCTATTCCTACATCTTTTATTCTTAAACTGCTTAAAAAACTTAAACCCTGCACCCCATCTGCAGACCGACGCCCATCTGAATACCTACAAATTGCCGCAAAAGCTGTTCTTTACCCCATATCCATACTCATTAACAGAACTATCTCTAAAGGCAAAATCCCTACCATTTGGAAAGTATCTCACATTATCCCTCTACACAAAGGTGGATCTTCCATAGAGCTTTCTAACTTTCGCCCTATTGCCTTACTCTCCCCATTAGCTAAAATAATGGAAAAATGTATTCATAAACAACTACTCAACCACCTTCTACAAAATAACCAATTAGCCAACTGCCAACATGGCTTTAGACCATTCCACAGCACAACGACTGCCCTTCTATCCTTCACGGACTCTATAAATAAAAATCGTAACATTAACTCCTTTTCCTCTACACTATTTATTGACCTGTCAAAAGCCTTTGATATGGTTAGCCATAACTTACTTCTTGACAAACTAAATTACCATTCTCTTGATCCACAAGCATTACAGTGGTTTAGATGTTATCTTCAAAACAGGCAGCAAGCAGTGCTTTTGGATAACAATCTGTCTTCATTACTCCCAGTAAATATTGGTGTCCCACAAGGCTCTATCTTAGGTCCCCTTCTTTTCTCCTTATTTATTAACAATCTCCACATGGACATACCTCAAGCCACCTGCATTCAATATGCAGATGACTCAACCTTAATCTGTACTGCTAAGAACATAGCCACCCTCCAGTCCCTCACCCAAACTGAGTTCCAAAATGTTGAAAACTGGTTTATGAAACATTGCCTCCTCCTTAATCCCAAAAAAACAAAATTACTGCTTTTTACCCCAACTCAAAAATCTTCCACACTATTCTTCTCTATTACCTCTAACAATGCTACAAACATTACCCCAGATACTACCACCTGCCTACTAGGGGTTACAATTGACAATCGTCTTAACTATGATCACCATATCAACGCCACCATAAAATCTGTTAACAAAAAACATGGTACTCTCTATAGAATCAAACCCTTCCTTACCCCCATAGCCAGGAAAACTATTGCCCAGACCCACCTCATTTCTACTCTTTTTTATGCCTTTGCTATATATACTAACCTATCTAAGAATAGCATTTCCAAACTTTCTACCTGTTATAATATATATATATAGCTAGATTCATTATATGTACACCCTTTAAAACTCACCACTGTCTTAACCTCAAACAACTAGGATGTCTAGAATTGCAGAACCACATACTCTATCAGCAGTTACTGATCACTCAAAAGATCATACATCACCCCAATAATACCCCTATCCTCACTAATCTGATTTCACCATACAAAAATCTAGCTACTCTACGTTCTGCTAATAAACTCCTGGTCTCCTTGATTAAATCTAATAATAAAGCTGGTGACTCACTTTTCACAAACACTTCAGGCAAAAACTGGAATCATCTCCCTCCTGAACTATCTAACCTACCTTCTACTTCTCTATTCAAAAAACATATTAAAGAACATCTTAAAACTCAGTGGCTTTGTCCCTGTGCTAACCCAGACTAAAATCTATTTCCCCTCCTACTCATACCCTTTTCCCCACCCCTCTATCTTAGGCCTCTAACCTAGGCCTCCTAATCATGCTTCTTTTTTTCTCATAGTAAGTGGAAAAATTATAAGGACTTTACTCTGTTGTGCACATACCCACTTTGTGTTTAGTACAGCTGCCTTTCTTTACCTAAAAATAAACTTTTAGCATAATGTCTATATTCTATAATTACATTACTATATATTTGCTTTTAACCAATGCTACCACTGTACTGTTTTTTTTTTCTTACATGGCCTAGTTATATATTGTTATATATTGTTAACTTGTGTTTTACTACTTATGCTTGGAGCTTTTCTCCCCGGGCCTCTACTGAAAATGGACTCAAATCCAGTTAGACTAGCCTGGTCAACAAATGTAAAATAAATAAATAAATAAATTAAGCGCCAGAAATTCCACTCTAATAGAAATCCCAAAAAAAATCCTTGATTTAGAAGCCAGGAGCAGACGAAACAATATTATAGTAAGAGGTCTACCTGAATCATATGGCACCAATCTATTGATTGAGACCATGCTACAATTATTTAATTATATATTAAAACCTGGATCACATGACAATAACATTATAATCGCGAGAACTCATCGTGCTTTACACACTAAACAATTGTCAAATACCCCGAGACAAATCTACGTCAAACTATTGAATTTTCAAGATGTCCAGAGAATTTTATCGATGGCTAGAAAACAAAAATGAATCTCCTGGAATGGTCACAAAATAACTGTGTCACAGGATCTCCCAGCAGCCATTAAAGAAAAGCGCCAAAAGCTCTTTCAATTTTGCGCTGATCTCATCAAGAGAAATATTAAATTTCAAATGTGGTATCCAAATACTTTAATCTTTTCTTATAATGATGTTAAACATACTGCAGACTCACCTAAAGATGCAAAAGACATTTTCCTGAAGTGTTTCGGAAAAGCCCCTAAAGCTTAACTCTCCCGCTTTCGGAGGTTGTCGTTGACTTCATATGTTATTTCCTTAGCAAAACAACCTATTTTTTCTTAAAATAGTAAAAGTTAATGCTTCTATTTTTCTAAAAATATAAATCAAAATCTAACGGACCCGGAAATGCTCGTCAGACAGCAAGTATCCCTCTAGGAATGTATCTTTTGGCTTCTGGTGAATGGCAGGCTGGCTTTCAAGTTACAACTGCACGCTTCAGCCCATACGCCTTCTGTGGACAGAAATAAATGCACAAATGGCTGCACTATGGTTATACTAGGCGAGACATCACAAAATCAAAACAGCTTGATCGAGTTTATGGATGTTCTGGCTCTAAAGGTAGAGAGCTTACACAGATACAGTTAAGTTGTAGCTTTCTGATGAGCAGAGTGAGATTTCTTTTTTCCAACAACTGGACAGTACTCTGGCAATGAACCCTGTCTAAGGAACCACCTTTCTTATTAGGTAAATGACTGTCAAGGTATAATATCAAGGAAAATTATATATTTTGTTTCAAACTTAATTATATGTTCTGAAATTATCATAAATGTACAGCTCATTCGTCATAACTAGTTTCTTTCATTGTATAGGTAACTTTTTGTTTCTCAACTCCTGTTTTATTCAGAATCTTTTGGGTCTTATGCATAAGCAATGCAATCAGAACCAAATACAAAGGGATATTATCTTAATATGATGCCTCTGTTCTAATAAAATTTCTGTTATGATAAATCAAATGGATAATAAATATTATTCCCATAGCAGTTTGAAGAGTCACAATGTTTTAACAGTGAAGGATAATTTAAATGTCAAGGGACTAGAAAGTGTTTGGTCAGCCTACGTACTATGTGTTTATACCCTATATGCCAATATGGCAAGTTATCTGTTTGCACTATATCTTGTTTATACAAATTTTCTATTTTTTTGCTCTTTAGAAGCATAACTGTAATATGCTTCCTGCAGTTACTGTATTATTATTAACTAGCATCTAACTGAAATGCTTGTACATAGCAATTTAATGCAATGTTTTTTAGTACCATATCTTTTTGTACCTTTCTTATAGGAGAGGATTGGAATATTGTTAGAAGGGTAAGGATGATGACTCTAGGAATTGTAGTGCTATTGTATATATGTTTTAGAATGTTCAAAAGGTTTAAAATACTGGTGGTAATTTTATTATTAGGTTGCACAACCTCTCAATATGATAAACATCTCAATACATGTATATGTGTAACTGTATCTCATCATACTCTTTCATTTAGCTGGGTTAAGTGGGTAGGCACAGGGTTGCTATTGGAAGAGTGTGTTAGGGCTACTGCGAATATGCTACTCTATGTACATCTATTTCCCATCCTTATAGTAACTATGTTTTTTTTCTTTTCTCTCCGAACCTTGTAATTCGGAAATACTACATTTCCTTAATAATAACATTTGCCTCTTTAATCACACTCTGGGAATGTGGACCATACATTCCTGGAATGTGAGGGGGTTGCAGGATAAAAATAAGAAAAATCTATTGATGCATCTAATTTTTAAATCTGATGCACATATATGTTTTTTTACAGGAGACACACATGCTGAGTGAGGACTGGAAGGGAATTTCAACTAAAAAAATGGATCAAAGAAATAATTGCAGCTGGGGACAATTCAAGATCAAAAGGTGTAGCTATTATTATTAAAAAATCGTTTCAGACAATAATCTTAGATCAATGTTCAGATGAGAAGGGCAGATGGTGTTACTTTATAACTACTAATCCTATTAATAGGAAAGAAACTCTTTTACTCAACATCTATGGTCCCTGTCAGAAACAACAGGATTTTATTTTAGAAATCCGCAACATCTTATGAAACTTTTCTAACCATGAGCTTATATTGGGTGGAGACTGAAACTCAGTCACTGATCCGGGGATAGATTGTACTAGCAACCCCTTATCCCAAAATATGCAAGTGTCAACTGCTTTGGGTGAACTAATGACTGACTTATGTCTGATTGATCCTATTTCTTTTGGTGAAGGGCAGGAGGGGAAGGGTATTTACACTTACTTTTCTAAATGTCCCAATACTTGGTCTAAAAATAGACTACTTCCTTATTTCAGAATCACTGGCAGAAGGAGATATTAAATATCATGCAGAACCGAGACACTTCTCGGATCACTCTAGAATCACCTTAAAGCTCCTTTCGCCCACTAACTTGGTTAAAAGGGTCAAGAATTGTAACTGGTCTTTGAATAATAACCTATTACATAACTCAGAGGTTATTTGGGAAATGTCTAGCATTTTAACACAGCTAAATAATAGCATGGAAGACATCAATATTCTGTATGACATTCAATGGGCGGCTTGCAAAACACAGATTAGGGGAGTCATTATCCAGAAAGCTTCCTAGCTCAAAAAAGTTGCATTAGAAAGAGAAAGTAAGTTAGTGGTGGACTTAGTAGACTTAGAAAAGAAGTATCATGATAAACCCGATCCTAATATTGAAAACCTAATTAATAATACCCAAAGACAATTACATGAATTACATCAACAAAATTATTCTATATATGAACTGAAATGCATAGCCAAATACTCAGATTGGGCACAATTCCCATCCAAAGTCTTAGCAAGTATTATTGCAAATAAATAGGAAACAGGTAGAATTTCGCTTTTTCATCACCAGGATAAGGTATTTAAGTCTGATACCCAAATACTTGAGCTATTTTACCTGATTTATTCTGAATTATATAGCATGAATAACCAACAATCCTCCTATGAAGACAGAACAGAATTCCTTGATAAGATAACATTCCCTAAATTAAGTAAACAGTATGTAGAATTCCTAGATGCTCCCCTTACTTTACAAGAAGTGACTGATGCCATAGGAAGACTGTAAAAGGGAAAGCACCCGGCCTGGATGGATACACCTCAGCATTTTATAAAACTTTTATCGTAACCATATCACCCATATTACTGAAAGTATACAACCACATTAAAACTTATAGAATATCTGACTATCATCTTAATAACTCCAAAACAATTTTCATTCCTAAAAACCCCTTAGATAAGTCTAACCCACATAACTACAGACCCATATCCTTATTAAATGTAGATATTAAAATTCTCTCATCAATTTTAGCTGAAAGGATGAAAAAGTTATGCCTCATATAATTTCTCTGAAGCAAATAGGTTTCATGATGAATAGACAAACTTGGGACAATACCTTAACATATGATGCTATGTTGCATCTCAACAGGAAAAACTATAGCCCAAAATATGGGCTAATACTTGATGCCTGCAAAGCATTTGATAGGGTAAATTGGAAATTTTTATTCACTACCATGTCTTACTTCAATATCCCTAAAAGTCTTATCAATATTATTGAAAACCTGTACAGTAAAACTTATACCTATCTTTATATTAATAAGACCTTATCTAAGCCCATCAAAATACTGAATGGAACTAGACAGAGATGTCCCTTGTCGCCCTATCTTTTTTACCTTTACCTCAAGCCCCTACTGCTTTCAATATCCCAAATTACATTTCATTTCATCCCCAAAACTTTAAATGTCAAGACAAGTTTATCGGTTTACCCAGATGATTTAAATATCTATTTTGAACACCCCATCTCAGACATTAGGAGATTAGCCTGTACAATAGACTCTTTTTCTAAGGTTTCAAATTATTTAATACATCCAAAGAAATAATTGATTTTCCCCATAAACCCGTCAGGCCATAAAGAATATCTGTTCACAGAATCCCCTTTCAGAATTAACTACTCTCTTAAATATCTGGGAATACATTTTGACCATACTTCTCAGTCTATGTACCAGAATAATCTCATGAAAGAATGGATGGGGATCTTATGAGATTTGCACAGATGGCAACAACTTAATCTACCCCCCCCATCTAAAACTGCAATTATACGGATGAATGTCCTACCTAAATTATTATATCAATTCAATACTCTATATCTAATCATCCCTAATAACTTCTTTCAAAAGATTAATAAAGAGATGTCTAAGTTCATATGGTTTCCAAAAGCGACTAGAATAAGTTATCAAAAATTATGCTATCCTAAACTAAAAGGTGGTTTAAGCTTGCCCGATTTACGCCTTTATTACTTGATAATATGTGCAAGCAGGGTTATGCAAATTTCAACGTTCATGCAAGTGGACAACATACGGTACCCTCAATGGATTAAACTCTGGCATAGTCACGTAAACAGTAATAATTTTAATCCTATAGCTCCACCTTTTCTAACAGCTAAAAGCTTGAATACTTACCCCATTAATAGCATCATGAGGCAAATGGTTAAGGACTTACAAAGCTTAATAAAGTATATGAAGTTAGAGAATACCCTTCACTTATTACAACCACTTCATATGAACCCTAATATTAAGTTAAACAACAAAATGATTATTCTACTTGACGACCCCTTAATAAGAGATTATGCTGTCTGACATACACAGATATAAGGAGAAATCAATAAATGAACTTAAGGATGAGCTAAATCATGATAAGAAGCACACTATCATTCTTCGTCAAATCAGAGAACTCCTAACAATGGTAGTAGTAGATGAACCCAATATTGGAAAAGATGTTTCTGCTGCTATGGAAATCATAAAAAGCCTATCTAAAAGTAAAAATATGATATCTAACACTTACAAACTATTGATGGCCTCTAAGCATCACAATGTAGTGCTCTTCTCTAAGTACTGGGATCAACAGAATAGTAACCTCAATAAAGACCAAAACTCAGAGCAATAGAATCAACCCTTAAGTTTTCCCCCTTTAAAAAGCTGATTTATACTCAATTAATGATAAATAATAATAATACTTACTTTTACCCCATATATTTTAAATAAATGCAATTCCAATGCATCCCCATCATGTCCTTGCTGCTCCTTTCCACAAGCGGACTTGCTGCACATTCTCTGGTAATGTAGTCGCACATATAAACTTTGGTGCTCCCTTAAGGTTAGACTAGAAAAGATGGGTTATCAAAAATTTACCCTATCATGGGAACTAGCGATCCTGCACATTACTCACCTCAGGTTACCTAAACTAAAGTTTCATGTACTCATCACTCTATGCTTATTGACCAAATTCTATATAACCAGGAATTGGTTAGATCGCACTAAACTTTCTTGGTGCGGCCTCAAGAGTTTAGTGATAAAATACATATCTTCACAAAAAAATCTTCATTGATAACCCTAATAAGCGAGAATACTACCAAAAAATCTGGAAAATTATTTTCGATATTATGCAAGGCCACTAGAAATTATATGACTTATTATTCTTGATGGTTTAGATTTAACTTTGATATACTGAATTACCTCCTCTTATGACTATGTTTTTACAGAATTACTTGGTTTCATTCTATAGAATTCACAGTTGCATCTTTTGTGTAACCTTTTATGTAATCTTTTTTTGTATATATATATATATATGTATATAATCTTGTACATAGTTTCCTTTTTTCTCCCTTTTTACAGCCTATGTCATATAAGAGGACTACAGTATAATGCATAGATACATGACAAAACCTTTTTTCATTTTGTACTTAAGTTTTTTCTTGATTGTATGGTCATGCATTATTGTTTCATTGTCCTTTTGACAAATCAATAAAAAGTTATTTGGGAAAAAATATAAAGAGTTGTTTTAGTCCTGAAGTGGAGGACCTTTTTTACTTTGTACCTCAACTTAGAGTTAAGGGATACAGATTGGAATGGATGGGCCTGACTTACTCCTTAGGTGGGGAATGCCAGATCAGGGAACAGACCTTATTTATTTATTTATTTATTTATTTATTTATTTATTTATTTATTTATTTATTTGAATGGAATTGGGTGTTAAGATATGCAAGCTGTGGTTCTAATCAAGATGGAGATAAGAAGTGCTTCTGGACACCTTCCATACACTTCAAGTTACATAAATTAGCTCTGTAAATAGACCTTGCTGTACAGTGAAACTGTGCAAGTGCACACAACCACACAATGAAATTCTTTCACAGAAAGTAAGATATAATCCAAAGATCATTTGTAAGCTACTTTTCACAGCCTTGTGAAAACACAAAATGTGAATTCAGATTACAATATCCTAATATAATTCAATATCGGTATAAGCTAAGTTACACATGTTGGTACTTCCCTGAGATGACAATACCAATGGTTGCAAGAAGCTGCGTAGGTATATAGCATTTGCATTGCACTGCTATGGTGCTCTCCCTGTTTGATATATTAAAATGAAGAAAAGGGGGTCACAGGAAAGTAGGAATAAATAGGAAGAACAAACAGAGAGTCACAGAAAAGACAACATACTAGTATGTGCAGAATGAGGACAACTTTCTTCAGGAGTGTGTAGTGTGTGGGCATGCATGCGCACACACACACACACACACAAACACAAACACACACATGCACACTGGAATGGTGAGACATGGCATGAAGGCAGATGAACAAAGCACAGAAAACAGTAATGTGGAGGATTGGGTAATTCACAGCATATGGGTCAGAACATTACAAGAAGGAAGCACAAATGGCTAATATTAGAGTGGTCTGCAAGCAGCTGGTGTGCCATGTTCCATACCATCCCTTAGGGACATTAGAGGGCTCTATTACCATTTGATAGGCCATGGTGGCCAATGGCATGAGGCACACCCTACCCAGGTGGCCCAATAGCAGATAGCAGCTGGGTGAGCACATAAGAACTGTGTACCAGTACATTCTCCATCAAGAACATTCATCTGCTCATTACTGTCTCCAGACCAGCCTCCATCATCTACTTCTGCTGTGGCTGGACCATCTTAGGCAATGCAGGCAGGCTAACTGTAAATGAGGGTCCAAAACCCCCATCTGGTTAGGGGCTGCCAGCATCATCTCCCTCATGCACCACAGCCATAAACTTAGCAGGGCCATGTCATGGTAGAGTTATCTATTGAGAAAAATCACACCATGAGAGACATACACAAAACAGTACAGACAAGCATGGATCTCTTGAAATGGTGAGAAAAATTAGGAACTTAAACATAAATAAATTTTTCCTGACATTGGATTGGATATACTTAGCAGACATGCCAACTCTTGTGTTGGTGTGGCTAACAGTGGTTGGCCTCAAACCTCTCTTTTCTCCAGCAGAAGGTGACATGCAGACTGGGCTGAAAACCCCCTCACAAAACCTATTAGGTAGATTACATAAAGTACCACCACCACATCTACTTGACATGGGAATGCACACAGTAGCTTAAGAATATGCTCAGTGATGACCTTGACAAATACTTTCTAGTTGGTTGCAACAACACTTCCAAACTTAAAACAGGATAAAAGAGAAAACTATAAAAAAGATAAACAATGTTGTCTGGTTACGATACCATTTGGGGTGTCTTAATAATCTCTTCTTCTCAAGCATAGATTCATCATACTTAAAACACTGCATTCTATCAAAATAATATCTGCACTGGTGATGCCCATGGCTGGGGACAATATGTGGTCTAGTTCATACCAGGCTTAAACATTTTTGAATGCACAATAACAGGAACCTAATTAGATCCTCCATTCAGTGGATGTGAATTTGATAAAGCATTATACAGGCATACCATTCAATTTCCTTGCTCAAGAATTCTGGGTAAAGCCAAAAATAATGAGGTGACAAAGGCCCAGAATCCGGGACAATTTTCAAATACCACTCTAATTCACTTAAAAAGTTAACAGAACAACAGGATTGGCGTCAATATGTATTTTCTGAACATTAAGAATTAGGAAAGTTTAATGTATGGCATTATTGACAGCCTTTAATCCTTTGTAGTTTACTAGAAAATCAAAAGATTTGTAAGGGGTGAGGCAAAATTAGGGGCTTTCTACAAAATCAGAGTTAGTTGAGAGGTATGGACGCAGGTTCTCTCTAGTGGGCAATACCAGAAGATTCCTTTCTCATGAATCTGAACTGAAAATGATGGGACTGTCATCAGGAACAAAGGGTAGCCTGTGATTCCTGCTAACATTATACTTTCTGTAACTGGGAAGTAATGAGATGTGCATACTGTACTTGCACAATTCTGTGGCATGACCTCATAGCAATGAGTTATCTGCTCTGAGTATAGGCAGCTAGGTAAACTTTAACCAACAAGCATGGTGGGAAAATAAACACATTCATAGATGTGCATGTAACCTTTCCATATTTGGTTACATATAACGCATGCATATATAAAGTTGCCCCACTTTGTAGGGGTGTTTCCATTTTGTATGCTAAGTCACACAGATTTGGGGAGCTTTCTTTTATATTTTTGTAGCAGGATTAGCAGCGTTATCTGGATCTGTAGTTAATATGAGGAGGAAGACAGTACTGTGAAAGCATGTAACAAACTGGTTTGTCTACCTTCTTATGGATATGCACCCTTGCACTCTTATTCATATTGCAAAAAGTTAACGACAGGAAGATGTATGTCTGCATGTGTGCTTTTTTTGCAGATTGTATTATTAATAATGTAGCCTGCAATACTGTGACAAGCCATAACTGTTATGGTAACCCAAAGGCTTGTCGAATTGGCATTTTGGCCTTTGTTGGTGCATATGCCCGAACAATTGTATCCATCTAGCATATTAAGGAAGGGCCATATCAGTAGCAATTACTAAGATGACAGCAAATGGTAGCAGGAATGACTGCCTTGTATATAAGTTATTAGCGTGTACTTCTGTTGTATGTGTTCTCATATCTGCCATTACAACTACTGTAGGCACACCCCCACAGTTGACTATTTAATTGTACCTCTGTGTCTGTAGCTGCCATCTAATCAGTCACAATAGATACAGTCGATAAATCTGTGTCATATGTTGATAGGTGTCCATATCTAGAGGACAAGATGGACAGCAGAGTCTAGATAATTTCAGCCCTGCACAAACTGGTATCCTGCTAAGTGCATATAAGATACATGGACAACACCTGTCATGGAGAGGTGGTATAGTCCTGCCTTTGCATGCCCAGATGTAGCAGACAATGGTCCATTACATAAATATCATGGAGGGAGACAACTGCACATGACAACAGTGTTGTAAGCATATGAATAACTTGCTGCTTCATTCCAAGGCAAAGATATGTTCAATAACAACTGAGAGGCCACCAACAGAGGAGACATCTGTGAGAAGCAGGTTGATAGAGTCAGAAGAGCTTTTGGTGTTCCTGCAGGGGGGCAATAGTTCCAGAGTGGATAGTGATATCAGGATGGGTTTACCCCATTACGTCTCATGGAATATGCCTCAAATTAGGTTTTGCAACAGATTTTCATATAAGAGAATTGCACATATGTATTCTAAGCTGACCATAAAAAATGTTGGCTATCTTTTGTTATAGGTAAATTAGTCACCCATCCATATCTGAATGGCAGTAAAAGTAGGTTGCAATTGTATGGTACATCTTGCATGAAAACCCTTTGGTTGCATGCCACAGGGATGCAAATTTGGCACAGATGTCCAAGCTCATTGCATTTGTCTTTTCTTGTGTACTAACAAGGAAGAATACTACTGTGGTAATGTCATAGCAACATGCTGTTGGTACCCATACAGGGGATAATGAAGACAAGACACAGAAACCTATGTCACAGTCAGATGACACACAGGCACTGTCTGTCCCCATCCTGGGTGTGCATACACCCACAATATAGAATGATGGAGTGGTCTTTTTCCACAGATAAACATGAAGATATACAGTCTGAAACTGCTGTTTTTCCCTTGAATGAGTACTCTGTTTATGCTTGCCTAGTATATTTAAGGAATGCTATTAGATGTATTTGGAAAGCAGTTAAAGTACTCTTACTTTAATTTATGCAAAAGAGGCTTGTACTTATTTCTAAATATTCATAAGTCCTGAAATGGTGTAGGAGAAGTAATGATTAGTTACTGGCCGAACATCGTCTGCTTTAGTCATAACATTACAGAGAGCTGGAATTATCCAGGGGATGTCTGCTTTAGCCATAACATTACAGAGAGCTGGAATTATCCAGGGGATGTCTGCTTTAGCCATAACATTACAGAGAGCTGGAATTATCCAGGGGTTGTTTGCTTTAGCCATAACATTACAGAGAGCTGGAATTATCCAGGGGATGTCTGCTTTAGCCATAACATTACAGAGAGCTGGAATTATCCAGGGGTTGTTTGCTTTAGCCATAACATTACAGACAGCTGGAATTATCCATGGGGTGGTGATGGAAAGAGTTTTGTCTTCATTTTTCTTACTCTCGCAGGGGAGCTAATGATTGACACACTACTGATAAGTTTCAAACGAGCATTATCCTATACTGAAGTGAGGTTAAATGAGACAGATTCTTGTTTTGAAGAAATCTTCACAGGCATTTCTTTGAAAAAGTTTGTTAATTAAGAAGGTCTAGAGAATATGTGTTGGCTTCTATTTACTTTATTTAAAAGTGTGGTTAAAGATCAAATAATAGAGTGTTTTTATGTATTTCTATTTTATTTTGTTGACAAAAGATTCCAGGATGTTGTAAATTCTTACAGGGCAGTTTAGGAATCTTAGCAGACAGATAAGCCACTTGAGCCAAAACATGTATGTTTATGACATGAGCATGTGGTCGGTTTTACTACCACTTCTTACCTGAAGTGATGATTCTGTTGATAATATTGTTGACTAACCCTAGAAGTCTTGCACTGAGCTAGGAGTATGCATTGTGATGCACGCACATTATCTTTTGATATTTAGCAGAGGTTATTTTAGGTATTTCTAGTTAGATTCTGTGCCTACAAGTGTTGAAATCCATGGTTATTTATAGAGTATGTTAATTTGCTTTTTACAAGCAAAGTACATATCCAGAATATTTATGAATCTGTATCTTTACAGTGCGGTTGTGGCATTGTTTTGGTTTTTCACGAGGCTTGAGTCATGTATCAGATATAGCTTAATGTGTGGAAGCAGTTCTGCTACCAGGTGGGCAGCTGTGTAAATTAATTTCATATGCCTCTAGGCATTTATATATGCAAATGTTAATAAATCATCATCTAACCGCAATTTATTAAATGAAGGCAATGCTGGAAAAGGTTATTTATCTTAGTTTTTGCTGTATCACTGTTTCTATATATATATTTAGTAAGAGAACTTTCTAAGAATGTTGTTTATTATACTGGGTATGATCATGGCAAGTGTGTATTTAGAATGTTCTAGAAAGATATTAAAAGTATGAGATGGCTGTTCTTTTCATTCTCTTGGTTGCTTTTGATTTTAATGATGAGCATGGCAGAAATGAGTTTATGAAAGGAGTATTAGTCTGTTTTGGATAAGGTGTGTATATTGATAGGAACCGTGCATGTTCTTTTTGTTGTAAATATGTGGTGTTAGTAGGAGTGAGTAATATGATAGATGCACTAATGAACATAGTAATGAGAGTACATAAAATGTAACGCCTTTGACAAGAATAATGAGAAAGGAGAATTTATTAATTTGAAAGAATTTCTGATTTGCCAAACTCTTCCTCTATCTCCTACTAAACTTAAATCCATTATCTCCTTCTTGCGCCTCTCTTTTACTATATTCCTGTATAGAATTCCCTACCTTCCCATTTCTCTAACTCACCTTACTTTCTTTCTTTCTTACTTTTGCTCACTCCCCTATTATATTCTTCAGCCTGTTTTGTTCATTGACACATTTGCAAGTTGTTTTTTCGCAATCTACAACTTTCCCCAAGTGGTCAGATTCCTACACTTTGTGCTGGTTCTTAGGTGTTTACTGTATCTTTGAGTTTGGATTCCCTGTTCTTTTTATCCTTAATGATTCCCTTTTCCTATCTTCCACAGTTATTCCAGCTTTTACAGATTAAGCTGTCATCTTCCCTAACACCTTTTCCTTTGTAACTCTCTATTAATGTTTCCTTCTCCACTTCGGTGTCCACCCCCCCAAACCACCTTAGTAATACATGCTGACCATATTGCTGCCCCAAACCCTAACCCTACACCTTACCTTAAAACTCACAACAGCTTAGTGATGCCTCCAGGTGTATCTGTAGTTACATCCTGCTTATGCCTCTTGGCATCTAATTTACCCTGTTCATGTTTGCACTAATAATTCCAAAACAATGCTACGTGCTAGCTATTGAAAGATTTAATCTTAAAACTTACTTGATGGGCAGCTCATCTGCATTGATATTTGACCTCTGTCTGCTGCTGCTAAAGTTATATTACATGTTGATCATACACTACTTATTTATATTATATTTTCATAGTATCTTAACAAATTAGTAATACAGCAGAAATGTATACATTTGTGTGAAAGCCCAAAGATGGACAAACAAAATGCTACTAACCATATGTGTTAAGCTTGAGTGGTTACAGAGATATTGCTAAGTTGTTTACAAAAAAAAAAAATAAAAAAAATAATATTTACAGTGTTTATTATTATTTATAAAATCCAGTATAAGGCCTAGATTCTAATTAACACTTCTAGTGCATAGATATGTTTGTGCTGGCCAGTTTACCATTTACTTTTCTTTAGTGACCCTTATGGTTACAGAGCTATGAGCATTTGTTGAAAATGTGAGGAAATGACTTGGCTTTGACAAAAAGTTGAGAATGCTATCATTGGAAGTTAAGAATATAAACCTCCAGAGCTGCACTGGAGAGAGTTAAAGAAAATATTCCAGTAACACTACCACTGCAGAAGACATATTCAGACACACAAAAACATGCACCGACACATACTGCTGAAACATCTATTCCTTTTACCTAACACTAACCCTAACCTAAAATACACACACTCATGTGCAAGCACATAACATCTATCCCTTTACTTAAACATGAACCTAATCTTAACATCCAAGCACACCACAAACACTGTCACCCCTTTCAAACCCACTTACTTGTCTCAGGGAAACATACCTTGGAGATGTCCAACTCTCAGCAATATGAACATTTTATAATCTCTACCTCTCTTGTGTTTTTTGACCAAATATACATTCGACAAAAATTAGAACCACATACTTACACGTGTGTGTGTGTGTGTGTGTGTGTGTGTGTGTGTGTGTGTGTGTGTGTGTGTGTGTGTGTGTGTGTGTGTGTGTGTATATATATAGATAGATGTAGATGTGGATATATAGATATACATATTACATTTAGTTTGTCTAAGGGCTTTTCTCTACAAGAAACATGACAGTTATGTTGTGTGATTTGATGGTTCTGGAGTATGAATTCATTCCTTTTGGAATGATGAGTAAGATTTTAAAGAGCTTTGAGTCCACATTTTGTAAAAGAACCAGACGACAGATTGTGCTACATAAAGAAAGAGAGATTTTCTGATACACTGATCACCTGGTGACACTCACCTCTCAATATACATGGTGACACTCCTATCTTAATAACTACAGATCCTGTGTCAGAATTATATTCTCAAACCTAACAGCATGATAGCAGAGCAGAGTTAGAGCTCATAGTCTGTTAAATTATAGTGAGTTAAGAACAGTAATTCCAAGCATCGGCCCAAAAACCTAGTCTGCTTGTTTGTTGTATTTATGTATCAGGTACGCAAGCTGAGCCATTTGTGCCCCATTTTCATTTCTGACCACCCTATACACTTACATAGTAAAGATATACACACAGCACATGGTGTTAACTCAAGCATAAACAACTAATTCCAGAGTAGATCTAACAATACATTCAGAACAAGTAGATCATGTTGCAACTGTTAGGTACATCAAGGAGTTGTGGTTCACAGAATAGTGGAGGAAATAATGTGAACTGCAAACTGACTTGAAGACCATGGCCAGCAATCTAACTCTGAAATTTTCTTCCAAGCAGCAACAGACTTTCAAGCAGAGTTGTATCCAGCACTAGGTGACCTACATAGTTGCCTAGGGCCAAGTGTCTTGGGGGAGGTGGGGCTACTAGCTGGGGAGGGGGTGCCAAAAAAACTTACGCTTCTTCTTTAAGAATGCACTCTAAATGTGTTAGATTTCTTTCTTAAGGACACACGTAGGGTGTGTCCTTAGTAACATCTGTACGTGCATCTTTAGTACAACACAACTGAAACAGAGCATGAGATGCAAGAAACAAGCATGGATACTGTTCCAGATGAATGATCGGATTTTTATTGAAATAGGTTAGTGGAGAACAGTATGTATGCGTGCATGTATGTATATGTTTGTGTATGTGTACGTGGTGTGTTTATTTGTGTGTTTGCTCTATGTTAATAAATCAGTGCTCCAGTCCTAGGAATTGCCTTGCGGCACAGTGTAAACCACCAGTATAGGGCAAAGTGGACAGTAAAAGCAAAAGCAGCTACACCTATATGCTGCTTCTCATAATGAAAGGTCAAGCCAGCCATCCAAGGAATACACTTGTCAAAAATAAGTCAACATGTCATCATCCAGTGTTCTCAGAAGTTTTTCAAAGTAGGTGTTTACTATACGTCAGCAAAAGAAGCGATAGAAAAAAAAGGAGTGGATTTGACAAGAACTGACTTAAAGAATAATCTACACTATAAGATAGTATATTATAAAGCTGCAAGATAAGGGATATTAGTTTGTAACATGGAATGAAGAAGAAAACAAAAATATTTTGAAGGCATGCAAATAAGATAGCTGTGGGTAAAATTACACACACATTTATGACAAATGTATTTTCAAGTCATATAGATAAAACGTGTATGTGTGTGTAATGCTCTGTTTAGGAATGGCAGATTGGTTAACTCATTCAGGCTCAAACCCTATACCTTCAATACAAAACCCTAGAGCCTGAATCCTCTACATTAGCTGCCAAACTGTCATCAGAGGGGATTGTTGCATTTTGGTGGATTTTCAAAGAATGTTAAGTTTCTGTTCATTTACAAACAAAGTTGACTTTCTCTGCATTTTCCTGGAATGTTGAGTTTCAAGGGAAGTTTACTGTTGATCATGTTATGTCTGTTTTCAATTTGTAACTGTTTTGTTTAGGAAATGGCCATCATCAAGTTCATAGGTTCATAGGTTGGTACTAGGCATTGGCCCTAGGGCCTATACAAGTCTAGCCATAACAATTCCCAGGATATTTCTTCCCACAATATTTACTTCCCTGGACCCCTGTCTAGCAGGGCGACTGATGTAATCCCCAGGGTGAATTTCCTATCTCCCATCCAATTGTCAAGGTTCCTTTTGAAGTGGGCCAAGAAGGTGCTCTGCTTGACATGTATGGGCAGTCTATTCCAGAGTCTGGGGAGTCTCTGGGTCAGGAACCTATCCCTCCAGCATGTTTTGTTCATTGTGATGACAAGGTTTAGATCCCTGGAGCATGTGGCTCTGAGGGATTGGGATTTCTTTAAGTGGAGCATGTCCAACAACTCAGGGTTTGACATGGCCTTGTGTGTTAAGTAGAGATCACCTCTGAGTAGATGATATGCCACAGAGTATAGCTGGAGTTTTATTAAATGGTCAGCACACGGCATCTGCTTTAGGCCTGTGATTCTTTTAGTGAGGTATTTCTGCGGCCTTTGCAGCTGTTGCAGATGTCTTATGAGGTACATACCAAACGGGGCATTGCACTCTATAATGGGTCTAATGAGGGATGAGTACAGTGGGACAATGACCTCCTTTTTTCTGGATGTAAAGCCCTTAGTGATGAGGTGTGCCACATGGAAGGATTTTCTGACTGTTTTGGCGATGTGGTTATCGAAGGTGAGACTACTGTCCACCTGTGTCCCAAAGTCTTTCATCACACTTTCGGTGTTTAGTGTACTGCCACCTATGTGGTAATTCATGGGTACATGGTTTTTCCCAAAGGGGATAACTATACATTTCTTGGCATTAAGCTTGAGCCCATGGCTTTGGCACCAAGCATCTGTTTCTGTAAGGCCCTTTTGTAGAATATCCCCATCATTTGGGGATTCAATAATGGCTTCCAGTTTGCAGTCATCTGCAAACTTAGTTAGCCAGAGCCCCTTAGTGTTGGTCTGTACATCAGAGAAGTAGATGCCAAACAAGAGCGGTCCCAGGACTAAACCCTGAGGTACTGCACTTGTCACTTGTCTGGAGCTGGATTTGGAGTCGGCTACTTTTACAGTCTGGGTTCTGTCAGTAAGCCAGTTGGCAACCCATCGAGTGATGTAGGGATTTATGCCCAGCTTAGTAAGTTTATCTATGATTCCAGAGTGGGGGATGGTGTTGAAGTCCTTGGCAAGGTCCAGACAGGCTGTATAGACCACCTTACCCTTGTCCACAGCTCTGGAGACTGATTCGAAGAACTCAATCAGATTCAGGAGACAAGATCGGCCCTTCACAAACCCAAACTGGGTGGGGTCCAGTGTTTGAAGGTTGCCAGTATCTTTGTTTATAAGTTCCATGATAATGCGTTCCATGCCCTTTCAGATCAGGCTCGTCTGACTGATGGGATGGTAGTTCCCGGGATCCAAGGAGGATCCCCCCTTGTGGGGCGGGATAACTGTAGTTGTGCGCCACTCAGTGGGCACGAAGCCTGAGGTGAAGCTATGATTAAACATGACACTTAGGTGAGGTGCCAGTTCATTTTGTAGTTCTTGTAGTACACAGCCCGGGATGTCATATGGTCCCATGGATGCTGTATTCTTAGCTTTGGAGAGTGCAGTTTCTACCTGTGTGGCCGTGATTACCAGAATTTGGAAATCTTTTGGTATTGAGATGGGCCCTTTAGGGGGTGAGAGGGGAGTTAAGCTGGCACTAAATCGATCTGCTAGGATATTGGCAATATCCTTGGGATCAGTATATTTAATGCCATTCTGTGTTTTTGCTGTCAGGTTTGGAGGCCATGTTGTTAGCCTACCAGGTATCATACTTTCCTTTACTGCAGAAGGCTGTGAGTTCTATTCCCGTGTCATAAAATGCTGATATAGCAGTTCATCCTTTAAAGTGGGGAGGGGGGGTACTGCACTACTAAGTGTACCATACTTCAGATGAGATGCCTAATAAGTACAAGCCTCTTGCTGGTTTGATAGCCATTCCCTATCACAAGGTTATCAGCTTACCAATTTTAAATATAATATGGGCAGTTTATTCTTCATGGGCAGTAGGAACTGAATTTCTACATGAACCACTGAAATATAAAGTTGTTTCCCAGCAGCAACATCTTCATTAGTTATGGATCTCTTTAATGTGGATTATTCAGATGACTTTTACCTCTTCCAAGATTGTGTATATTAACTGATATTGGTGGATTGTAATGACAGAAGTTTATGTGGCATTTTGTGGTTGAAATGTTCTGTACTGGGTAGTGTTGATTTTATTGGTTCTTACAGTTTGTTTCATTGCTTCTTGGAAAAATATTCAAACCTATAAATTTAAAACACACTCTAACAAGTTGTTCTGTATTATACAATGAATATTATTTAATACTATCAAGATGGTGCATCAAAAAAGACATGCATGTATGCATGGTTCAAAAAATGTGTGCAAGGGACTTATGGTTTTAAAACAATGCAAAGGTAAACGTAATCCAAAACTGAACAGATGCATTTTCTTTGATTGTGGGTTTCAATACCGTTTCAATGAATGTAAGTTTCAAGTACAGAGAAGCTTATTGTTCATACTAAGTCTGTTTTCATTGTGAGACTGCATGGTTTTGTTTAGCAAATGGTTATCATTGTTGGTACTATAACATTTGAAATACAAGTTTTAAATATCTCTAACCATTGTAAAGTAAAAAAGAAAATAGTGTGTAACCTGACAGATTTGAACAGTGTGTATGGTAACTGAGGAGAAATAGCCAAGAAATGGGACACTGGAATAGCTGGGCAGTGCTGCTGGGTGGACCCTAATCCATTACCCTGCCTTTGGCCCCACTTGAACATGATGTGGCTCTGCATTCTAGGACTTATAAAATGTTTCCTCTGCTGAAAGTAGTGGAGTGAATGTTGAACTGCGGGCTAACACTGGAGCTGTCTTTCTTCTTTGGCATTTTTATATGTTAACACATAGCTAAATTAGTTATGCATTTCCAACCTCCATGTGGCTCAAGCAGCAGAGACAAATATCATGACACATACCTTTCAACCATACAGATTTTCGCAGAATGTCTAGAGTTTTATCTCATATTTATGGTTCATGTTTCATCAAAATGTGGTCTTCTGGCAAATTAGTGACAAATCATTAAAGATTCACGTCAGAAAAAAATGACAGAGAACTGAGTTTCAGACTTCATACACTTGAGAAAATTTATGCTACTGCAAAACATGTTATTCTAGAAACTTTCTAAGTTTGTAAGAGCAATATTTTAAAATTTGCCCTATTTTTGGGCCTTTGTCCCACTATTATTTATGTTTTTGTCTAGATTTCTTACTCTGAGAGGTTGAAAAGTATGAATAACACACTGCGTTTTAAATTCATAAAGAAGGTGCAGAAAGTCATTTAGAGATCTCATAAAACCCATCACAGTCAGCCAGTAGAAGATAAAAATCCATCTGCAATTATTAAAACTGGTTGAAGAGTAAATTAAAATAAATGTACAATTCAAGCCTCAGACACACCCACCCACACACACACACACTATATATATATATATATATATATATATATATATATATATATATATATATATAGAGATCTAGATATAGATAGATATAGATAGTATTCATTTATTCTGTAACTTGATAAAGAACTCAGCAGTTTGAAACTTTGCTTTTTTTTAACATTTTTAAGTAACTGTTAAAGTACTGCTACACAAGTTTACCTATATTTTATGTTTTGTTGTTCTAAGACTAATTTTCTGGTTACTGACTTCTTTGCAAGTGATCTGCACTGGAGTAAAGGGAAAATGCACCCTGAAATTAAATGAGATTCTTCATTATCTCAAACTGCTGGGACAGATACTTGGCATATAACTGTTACATAATCTGAGTTGTTACTTGGCAAGGTGTCATGGATGACAGATCTTCATGAAGGCAAGTAAACACTCACAGTTTTGCTTTACATCTGGTATAGCCTGCATTTTAAACACATTCTGTACTATGTAAGAGTTTATCCTGATCTTTCTGAAGTCATTGGTCTAGTTGACCCTGATCTGAGAATAGGAAAAGTGATGGTCTTCATTTTTAGGCAAGTCCAAGTAAGTGCACACACTTTCAAATGTTTGATCTGAATATACTTGTAGATATAATTTTAGTTCTTTACACCTCGAGGCATTAGCTTTGAGGTACTTGACTGTTCCTTTTCCACCACCCTAGAAGTACATGCATATGAACTCCTAGGACAGAACAACAGTGTATGTACAAAAAAGCTAGAAGCATTGACTAAGAATGTCATTTTTGAAAGTGCCCAAGGCAATACTTTACCTTGATGTAGATGATGGGCAAAGTTACCATATATTGGGTTGTGAGGAATGTTCCTGAAGAAAAAAGGAAAAAAAAGAATGAAGGTCGACTGCAATAAAGCAGAAACATGGAGTCTGTTGTTGGACTAAATGTCTTAGTTCAAAATGTTTGGCAGACTATTTGATTTCACCTGCACTTTATTGCTGTTTTGTCATAGCTCATAATATGAACCAAGCATTAAGTTTATCCAGTCAGTTTGAAATTAGTTATGCAAATGTATGATCAGTGTAGCTCTTAACAACTCAGGCAATACTTCTTTATTTGGTAGTTATTATTTGAGGGCCACAAGTATACCTATTTTGCTGTTCAATTAAAGCAGCTCATCAAGAAGTCTTTCCACCATGCCTTAAACCCCTCTTGTAGCACACTTCCTAGCCCACTTTAATCATTTCCCTAATGTGTTTCAACAGAGGGAATGAATACTGAAAAAAATGACATCAGTTCCGAGTTAGGGGCATCTCTCAATATTTAAAGTACGAAAATGAGATGTTGAGTCTCGTAGTGTAACGCACACATCTTATACCACCTACAAACCTCTGCACATAGAAGACAAGATGATGATCAATAAAACTGGAGTACCAGTTAACAAAAGACAACACTAATAAATATCACATTCATCCTTGTCCCTCCGAGAATGACTTATGTGGAGCTATGTTTGTATTTTGAGCAGGAGGTAGAATGTTGTGGCATTCATGTTCATTCAATAAAAGAATAGCCTACAGTACAGTGAAATGAGTAAGAAGCATGCAACAAAAAGACGCTTTAGATAAGTAAAATGCACTTTATCCTGGTCATCTCCAAGTGAACTACTGTGTTCATATCACTGAGTGTGGGCATTATACTTGTTGGCCTTACCAGAGACACTTACATTCAGTTTCCTTAATAGCAGCTTTGCTCCTGCTTTGCATTCACAACATGGATGATCTGTTTTGTATGCATATAACAAGTCACTTACAACTACTGAATAAAACAGATGTGACAAAAAATATTTTTTTCAGAGAAACAGGAAACAGAACATGCAGGAGGGATAAGTATGTATCACAGAGAATAACACTTTAATGGAACCACCTTCACCTCCAAAGAAAGCAGAGTACTTTTCTTTATTCAGCCATAACTTGGGCAAATGTATGGATAACTATAAATTTGCCCTGAGTTTAGCACCAATGTCACTTATGGATAGGGGAAACATGTAAGTACCCAACCTGTTTTTGTGAGGCCAGTCTTTGGAGTCTCATAGTGCATAATATAAGGAATAATTACCATGGGAATGCAGTGCTAGGCTTCTAAAGATTCTCATAGAACAATAGCCCACTAAGTATCTATATAATTATAAATACAAAGAGTGTGAAGGAGACAGCCTGGGGCTAGTATTAGACCCATGAAAATATTTCTGAGTTTTTTATAAACAACTGAAAACAGGTTTACCTGATGCAGCACAGATATAAAATCTGAAATTGACAAGTGTGTTTGCATGGCTGCCAGCAGCTGTGAAGTTAACAGTGTATAACTTCCACGATAGTACAGTTGTGTAACATAAGTTACCACAATAGTAGATGTCCAAATGATCACTAATACAGTAATCTTAGCTATATGGATTATATCCTGTCAAGGATATAACAATAGGCTGGCTTGCAAAGCTTCAGAAATCTTCTTCACACCCAAACAATTAGTTTGCTCGAGCAGAGCTGACTAAAAAGACCAATTTGGGCACCAAGTCCTTCAGAGCTTTCTTGTCAACAGAGGGGGGGGGGGGCTAAGCCCTGGAAGGAGAATGGTAGGAACAACAAAAAATAAGTATTCACACCCTGACATAAACAATACACCAAGAAACAAGGAAGATGGATGGAGGGAGCAGCTCCTGCAGCAGTGATCATTCAAACATCGACTGTTATGGTAGGTTTACATACATAACTGTACTATGTTCATCATATTGCTCACTGCTGCAGTAGCTTTAGCTGCATTTGGGTGGTGAAAGGGTCCAGAAGCCTGTAGATAACAGTCCTAGCAAAGCCTGATCTGGACCTAGAGAAGTAATTAAGCTTGTAACATCTTTTAACATGTGTAGTAGACCAAGTTGCTGATTCTAGAATACTTCAAAAATCCACCCCTTTCCGAAAAGAAACAGATTATGCCATGGCCCGAGTAGAGTGGGCCTTGACCCTGCCTAGAATAGTTTTGTTGTGGTGAGAATTGTTATAGCCTGAGCAACCATTTGGAAATAGTCTGCTTTGACACAGGTTGTCCCTTCTTCTTCTTCTTACCTATACAAGAAATGAACAACTGATCTGAATATCTGAAAGATTTAGTTAGTCAAGATAGTATTTGAGCTATCCGTGGACATCCAAGGTATGGAATATCCTTTCTCCCTAATTTTAATGTTCAGGAAAGAAAACCGTGAGATGGATAGTTTGGCTTAAAGTATACTTGGATACCACTGCAGGCATAAAAGAAGGACTAGTAATCAAAGAAACCCTGTCTGTATGGAAAATGAAATATGATTAACTCAGATACTCTTCTTTTAGAAGTCAGAGCAATGAGTAAAACATTTTTACATGTTAAGAACCTCAAGTCAAACAGATTAACCTATTCAAATGGAGCAAGTGTTAGCTTCTCTAACAGAAAATTAACATCTCAAGGAGGGGCCTCAGGTTTTCCTGAAGATCTGTTATGCAAAACCATATTTAAAAATATTTGACATGAGAATGCATTGAAAGAGGAGGATCCATGGAAAGACATGCTGAAACGGCCAATAAACGAACATTGATGAAGGAGTAAGGAAGGCTTATAGGACAATAACTCAGAAAAATGTTATAAAGCCAGAACACAACTAGCCCTGACAGGGTATTGGCTAAGTTGTTGGTACTAACTAGCAAATCTTTTGCATTTGCTTGTACATGATGCTTTAGTAGCTTGCTTTCTTGCCTCCATTAGTGCCTGCTGCATGTCCTCAGTAAACAGGAACTAAAGAAAATTAAGACCTTATCATCTAGGCAATCGGCTGAAGTTTATTGGAGTCGGGGTGTACCAAACACCTCTAATCTTGTGTGAGTGGCTCCATTCTGAGAGGAAGCTTGTGGAAATTGCCGCTGGCCATTTCCAAATAAGGGCAGAACCACTGCTGCCTGGGACAGAAAGTAACCACAATGATATTTGTGGATTTCTTTTGAATCTTCAGAAGTACCCTGAGTGGGTGGAAAGGGTGGAAAAGCATACAGGAACATTCCTGTCAAAGGAAAGAAAAAGGCATCTGTCTTCCAGGCATTATTCCATGGAGTCCTAAAGTAGAATCTTGACAGCTGATTTTTCCAAGAGGAGGCAAAAAGGCCTACTTCAGGAACTCCCCGCAGAAGGATGTTGAAAGACTCTATGATCTAGTTTATATTCATACGTGTCTGCACTTGTCCTTTCAGCTTGTCTGCTGTGCAGATTTGCTTAGATGGACTGTAGGATGCTAGTGCAGTCAGACTGTGCTTTGAAGCTATATCCCAAGTTAACATGGCTAATCTTAAAAGGAGATATGACCTAGTTCCCCCTGGCTTTTTGATATACCACATAATTGTGGTATTGACTGTAAAAACTTGAAGAGGTCCAGGGGACCAAAGATGATTCAGAGAGTGACTCCCTTGACCAGGGCAAGCATTTTTTTTTTATATTTATGTACATGAATGTGTCTGTGGTGTCCTACACACCATGCACTTTTATCCCTCCTGAAACTGCACCCCAAGCAATATTGAGGCATCTGTGGTAACAGATTGCTTTGGGGAAAGAAGGGAGAAAGGGAGACCTGGTTTTAGGGAAATTTGCTGTTTCCTCCAAGTTATTTCTCTTCTGATAAAGCCCATCACTGGGATTTGAAAAGACAAAGGATGCTGGTGACCAAAGAGATGTTAGATACCATTTTATCTTTCTCACATGAAGTCTTGCAATAGGTATCATGAAAATCAAAGATGTCATCTGACCCAAAATCCTGAGGTATTCCCTTGCGATGATCAAAGTCTGAGTGGACAACCTGAGAAATAGATCTAAATATAAATCTATTTTTTCCTATTGAAGAATAGCTGTTTGAATAGATGTCTAGCTCACAGTTCGGGAACACAATCCTGTGTGAAGGAGTCAAATTGCACTTTTAAATGTTCTCTTGGTATCCCAGCTTGCGTAAGAGATCTCTCACCCAAGTGAGAAATTCCTGACACTTGACTATGCAAATATAAGCAAGTCACCTAAATATGGAAAAATGTAGCTACCCTATAGCCTACAATGAGATATAACCAAATATAGACACTTTGTGAACACTCATGCTGCAGTGGATAGTCCAAGGGGTAAGTTAGGGAACTGATAATGTGATACAGACACAGAAAGCATTACAAAATACCTGACATCTGGATGAATAGGGATGTTATGATAGACATCTTTTAAATCTAGTGTTACCAGGAAACTTAAATACAAAAGAATAGGTAATTGCTTGCGACATGATAACATTTTGAACTTGGGCACTTGCCTGTGACATGATAACATTTTGAATTTGGGCACTATCACAAATGGTTTTAGCAAAGGAAGATCCAGAACTGATCTCCAAGTA
Source organism: Protopterus annectens (assembly GCF_019279795.1). Lineage (NCBI taxonomy): Eukaryota > Metazoa > Chordata > Ceratodontiformes > Protopteridae > Protopterus > Protopterus annectens. Next base: position 1,129,650,909 of record NC_056725.1, on the reverse strand, counting down.
TCTTCTTTCTTTGGCACTAAAAACACATTTTAATAAAAACCTTTCCCAACCTGGGAAGAGGGAACTGGTTATATCCCTCCCCGAGTCAGCATTTGCTGAAGGACAGGGGAAAACAGAAGAGTCTGATCTAGGGACTGAGGATTTAACCTATGAAAAGGAGGGATTTCCTCCCACTGTTATCTGTAACATTGATGAGTGTTCTTCAAAACCCCTTTGTTTAAAACTATCTGTTGCCAAAGAAAAAAGTGGAGATTCGGATTTTCTGGAAGAGAAAAGGGACTACTATGATAGGAGTGGGGAACAAGGTCCCTTATATAGTCATTCTGATGTGTTGGGCTATCCTCATTTTTGAGAGGTTACAGAATTCTTTCTATTACCTCCCTTTTTTGGAAAAGTAGGACTGAAAAATCTTGAAATTCCCTGTATAAACGTACCCCTTTCATGACACTTTTTGATAACAGCTGCAAAGATGACTCAAAAACTAAATCTCTATTGAAAGGAGTATTTAAAATCTAATTTTTTACATCCTGGGAGGTTCTGAGAGCACAGTCAGGAAAACCTCCTCAAAACAGTACCAGTGTCAATAGCCTTGGAAGAAGTATCAACTGAGTCATACACACACTGCAAACAATGAGTTGTGACCTATAAAATGGAAGAAACTAAATTTAAAGCAGATTTTCCTCACAAGAAGAAACTGCAGACAAAATATTCCTCATACTTTCACTATTAGTCAAAATAAATTTTAACATATAAGCCTGACAATTAAATTTTGGAATATGAATAATCGTCCCATCTTTATTAGAAAGAGTAGAACTGAAATTAGCCAAATATGTAGCAGCAATAGGATTAACTAAAGCTATAGCTGCTGGGTCAGGTTTGGGAGGATTGTGTCAAAAGATGAAGGATTGAGGAATTTATGTAGTCTACCTGCATTTTTAAGAGAAGCAGGCTGTCTATCAGGAAAATTGCAGACTGTAACACCCACATCTTCCAAAGCTGATAGCACTGCACAAATGGGTGCAGGTTCTAGAAATTCCTTCTATAACAGCTTATACCATTTTCTGATGGACAAAGAAACCTCAATGTTCACCCACTGAAAACACTGGCACATTCTGGAAATAAACTCCAAAAAAAAAAAAAAAGCCCACAAAGAGAATCATACACTGAGCTCTCCTCTGAGTCTGAATCAGACAGCTGAGATGAAAAAGCTATATCTTGCCCTTCATCTTCCTGTCCAGATTCAGAATCTTGAAATCTCTTATGGAAAAGAAGTATCTTTTATTTTATCGGAAACCACTTTATAACAAGAATCAATAGCCTGGCTTAAACCCTGATCCAGATGCAGTAAATTATTCCTCTCTAAGTAAATTTGAAAGAGTAGATTTACTTATTTATTTATTGAATGATTGTTTGATTGATATTTGTTTACCAGGAATGCCCATCTGGGCAGGTGGCAATTTTCAGGGAAGGCCCAAGGAGAAAATCTCCAAAGTATACACAAAAACATTTTAAGAATGATAATTTTACAATCTTTAAAAGTAATAGAATAGCATCTACAATTTAAATAATTATACCAGAGTAGACAATGTGAAAACATGGGTTAAAAATAGATGTTTAGTTTTGTGTTTCTGTTTCTTTTGACAGGAAAATGTTATTAATGGCAACCTCAGCTTCCCCAGAGATGTTGGTCAGTCTTCCATGTTCCCTCTCCCAGGACTGATAAGAGTGACTCTCCCTTGCACTCTTGAAGGAACCCCAAAGGCTGCAGAGGATGTGGCTATCTCCTGGTCCATAGTGGCTGTAGGTGCTACACTAGAAGGATCTGGGATAAAAGATGTGTGGTCTGAGGAGCAAGCTATAGCCACAGCAGTATCATCCACCTGTGGCTGAGGCAAAATGTTAGCCTGCTCTGCTGGCAAAGGTTGTTTGCTTAACATTTTCTTTTTCTGGCTGCAAGAAGGACCAATAGTGACAACAGCAGTAGTTTGTGCCATGGTCAAGACACAAGTAGTGCCTTTTTCCAGAGGAAAACAAGCAGCAAGAGCCAATAAAAGATTGTCACCTTTTTACAAAAAAAGAACAGTAAAAAACACTTTAAAACTTTGCCAGTCCCCAAAAGTAAAATAAAAACAATTTCTCCCCAGAAATAAAGGTTTTCAATTACTTAAAACTACTTTTAAACTCACAGGGGAAAATGTGTTCCCATTTAAAAGTAGTATCATGACAATCCCTTAAATACAAACTCCTAACTTAAAAATAACTTTCCTAAGCAGGAAAGTGCATTAAAGCAAACATGTGTTTCTTAATTTGGAAGTTTTTTCCCCAAAGGGAACGTATCTGCCAGCAAATAAACAGCACAAGCCAAATGTCAATCCTTGAAAGCCTGCAGAGGAGTGCCCTCTTCAATGGCAGGAAAGCTCTGAAGGGCTTGGCACCCAAATCTGTCTTTTTAGTCAGCTCAGCTCAAGCTGACTGTTGGTTTAGGTATGTGGAAGGTGCCTGAACCCTTGGAAACTGGCCAGCTGTTATATCCTTGGCAGGGTATAACCTATTATATCTAAGGCTACTGCAGCAGTGGTCAATATGATTACTGTACATTTCAGAAGTAACAGTGTTGTCATTTTTAAAGAAATGAGGTCTTGCTTAAAGCCTTCCACATAGACTGAAATTAATTGTTTATTAAGCTGTTGTATCTCTGAGACACTACTCCACTGAATGATTTCTTGATCTAAGAGTAACTGTCAAAAATATATGTTACTAAGTGATCCTGTTAGCCTTATTACCGGCTTGAACTGTAATATATTATGTGATTTATTACTATTATTTCTCTGATTGTTTCACTATTGTTTAAAATACTGACTATTATGTTGTTATTGTGTGGAGATTTTCTCCCCGGGCCTTTGCTGAGAATGGGCAATTTTTCCAGTCAGACTTCTCCATTAAACAAATGTTAAATAAATAAATAAGTAAATAAATAAATAAATAAATAAATAAAAATAAAATAAAGTGCATAAAAATGAAGAGGGTTTTTTCCCAAAGTTTTCTTCCTTGCTTATAAGCAAATTCATATAAGCCGTACAACTGAGTTATTTTACAAAGCTGTGCTTAGAATCTAAAGAGTCTAAGGGAGTTGTTTTTGGCTTATACCCATGCACAGTGCACCAGTAAGCTGTTTACTGAACTGCCCTGTGCCAGAAGTGGTACTTTTACTAGCTTCCATCATCGAGTAAAGACTGGATGATGTTCCATCTGGCTGTGCTCGTCTTACCAATGTTTAGCTTCCCTATCACAGTTTGCCATAGGAAAAGTATTGCTTTTGCAATTTCTTAGTGGGCTCATCCAGTGTTTGCTTCGTTTTCAGAGATACCCCCTTTTATTCATGTTGCAGAAACCATGGAGATGGTATATATAAGCTTGCAGGATGTGGAAGGGGCTTGCCACTTGAATGGATGATACATGAAGCTTGGCCCCTACAAAACATGTTTCCATGTAATTTCCCATCTGGTTATATTCCTGGCTGGTTATACTTTGCAAGCTGATTCCTAATCGACTTCAGCAAGTAATATTGAAAGCATTTCTTCTATTTCACATGTTATATTTGGCATAGGCCTTTTCTTCCTTCCTTCCTTCCTTCCTTCCTTTCTTCACTAGATTAAGTAACACATCATATTAGTGTCAAAATAGAAGGAGAAGTCCAGCTAGGCCATAATCATGGTCTTTATACATTAGTGTTGTCTTGGCTAACTAGCTGTCTTGAAAGGTTTCTAGCTGCAGTTCGAATACCCCAGAAAATCCATTTTACTTAAATAACAACAAAATGACATGCAGATCTCAAAATATCATAGGCCCTGCTCTCCTGTTAGTTGCTTTACAGAACCACCCTAGGCTGAACCTGTAAAATTGAAGGAATGATAACAGAATACATATTTTAATTGTATGTTGTAGACTTGGTTATATCTGTCTACAAATAAAATAAAAACACATGAAATGTGTTATTGTTAAGTTGAAATGGTTATTTACATTTAAATATTCCACCTTTCAGAAGAGCATTTTCAGTAAAGGGTTGTGGTATTGGTGGGGGTGAGTGACAAATATAAAGGCAAATGTAAAAAAAGAAAAAGTTGTTTTTTTCTTTCACAGGCTATGCCTTTCTGCCATATCTGAACAAAGGTTTTGTCAGTTGTAATGCATGCCTGTTGAACTAATCCAGGCCTTATCAACTATGAACAGTGCTTTGCTGCAAGTTCAGATATACAGACCATACGTGTTTGAATAAATTAAATATTAAATTTATCATAGTTAGCAGTTCACAGGCAAAGTAAATGGTCATTCTGTAATGGTTAAATCCCCTCTGGATTTGTAGAGCTTTGATTTATTGGCAGAAACCTGCTGGGTAGAACATACTGTGCAGCTGATTAATGTCAATTTCTGTCATCAGTTTCCACTTACATTGCTGGCCAGCTCTGACATCGCCTCCCTTAAGGAGCTAGAAAAATTCAAGGACTAGTCCAGGAATAGTGCAGCAGGGGAGTTTCAGAATGCGGTGCAAGCAAAACAAGGAAGATGGATTGATGTGGAATGTTATGTTCTGTAGAAGGTTTGTTTCTTTTAACACATTCCCCAGAGAGCTGCCACAATGCCAGAAGCAAATTAACAAGGGAAACAAATCAACAGTATGTTCTTCACTGGTTTTGTTACAGATGTCTCACATTTCCTATGCTGCTTATTTGCTCCCTGTGGCTTATCACATTTGGAAAAGACTGCAGCAGAAATGCAGTGCTCCTCTAACATGAATGGCAACAGCTGCAAATCACATCATGTTAAACAAGTCCATTTCCATTTAATCGCCTATACCTTGCACAGGATAATATGTCAGACATACATTGTGGTCATTTTAAACCACTAATTACATCATTAGCAAAAGATTGACTTGGTCTTCTAATGCCAGAAATTTCATATATGCATGTTTTATATCTATAGTTAGCTTTTCATAGAAAATTAGCCATTTTTAATTTTCCACATGATTTGCCCTCCAGTTTTAATTTTACAGGGCTTTCGAGACAAACATTGTGGCTGCTTTCAGTCATTTGAGAAAATGGCGCATTAGTAAAATAAATCTTAGTTGTTCTGTTTTATTCTCACTACACTGCTTTGTTGTGGTTCTTGTTAAATAAGTACTGAAGCAACCATTGGTACTTGCCAGTAATTCAACCCCCAAATTATATTTATCAGTAGTTTCTGGAACACAGCAGGGCACAAGGGGGCCTTATGGAGGTGGCAGCCACAATATGCAGTTGAGACTTCAGTGATTTATTTTACTATGAATCTGAGGTCTAAACACAGCTTCTAAAAAAACAGCTAGCTATGTATGTAATAGTTAAGTGACTGAAATAGTTTTGCCAACTCCTGTCACTGTAATGATAAAGAAGTTGCAGTCATTGCAATGAAATTACATCACTAGCAACGTCCAGTAATCACAGCACTGAATGTTTTATTGTCTAGAAGCTATGAACTGTCCACATAGTTTCTAACTTCTACATGGTGATGCCAATTGACTAGAATTTACATATAATAGGCTTGGAAATGGAGAAAGTGACAATTAAAAATTATGTTTTTAGGTATCTTTTTCAGAGTAGTTTGCTGTGACTTAGCCTCAACTGGATTCTGCTCTTGGAGCAATACTGATCATGACAAGAACTGCATACAGTACTGTGGTAATGCAGATTTTATAAAGTATTAGCCGTGAAGTCTTGAGGGTATATCCGCTGCTGTGATGTTTATACATTTCTTCAAAGTTATGACCATTAGGCCTTGTGCTGGTTAACTGGGATATCCAATCACATATAGCATCTACTACCTGTGCCTCCATTTACTGCCTCTTGAATATTATCAGAATCACCATATTGTGTTACACATCTGTGTAATTGGTAGTTCTAGGATGTGTTGCTGTTACAACCATTAGCTTAGGCCTTTTCCTGGCAACTAAAGATACTCATAAATGACAAATTGTTACACAAAAACATACTTTATGTGGATTTTTATACTGAACTTTAGCCAGTTATTTGTTTCTCAATCTTTGATGATTGTTTGATGAGTGGGTAGATGAACTTTGAAATATAAATGAGACTAATGACCTTAATATTAATAACCTGTCATTAAAGGACATTGAATCTGCTGGGTACCTGGTACAAGTAAACAAGAGAAATGGTGTTGTAGAGAAAGACCTATCTCTTCATTGTAATATAAACGTTTTGTAGTGTGATATGCTATGGTGGGAGACAGCAAAAGTCATTGTCAATGTCCATTTCTATAATACTACATATTTCTAGTTGTTTATTAATTATGAAAATAAGGAATATTTACATATGTACTTAAAACTTCAAAAAACAAGTGGCTTACAAATTGCTGCATGGCATCAGATGAAATATTAGATGATGCTGAAAAAATGCCTTTGTTATTTGCACTGTGAGTTGTAGACCTTGAGAGAAAATCAGTGTTATTATATTATTATTTATACTATCAAACATATTTTTCATATTTCAGTAAATATCTCAATAACCATGCACTCACACAGGCATTTCCTGTTGCAACATGAAAGCTTATGTCTTTTAACAAAAATGTTCTAACGATAATTGCTTAGGTTGTACAGTTTCCAAGATATGATCATTTCTAAAAGTTTAGCAAAAATATAACATTGGGTTTGTATGGACTACAATATATTATAGTATTCAAGGAAAGACTACAAATGTACTAACTATTATCAGTGTAAAGAATACTTCTTACTGATAACATTGCTATATATACACATATCACTTTTTATTGTCTATAAAATATTTACATTTGTTTATCTTATGCTTTTTAAGTGTATTTTCAGAAAATGCTTTGGGAATACAAGGTGTGTGTAGTCTGCCAGAGGTATGACATTCTACACTAAATAGGTGATACTAAATAAATGCAAAATAAAATAAAAATAAAGTCCTTCTCATATAAGTGATTGGCAACAGCTAAAATCTAAAGCTTCTAGTCCTGTGTTCATACTGGCAACTGGTAACAGTTTGTCTTAGCCAGTACCTTTCAAACAACAGATAAAAGTCTTTACTAATAATGCCTTGCTGCATCAACAAATTTACAGTCTCAGGCAGACAAATAAAGTCATTGGCACTTAATTCAAGTCTCTGGTATGTAAAATCAAAAGTCACTGATACACAAACAAAAGGTGTCTCAAGTGACAAATAGCTGTTAAAGCAACTACAGTATCTCTGCCTCACCACACATTTGTAACCCAAAGCAAATCTGGATCCCAACCACCAGAACTTCTACTGGCTGCATCAACTCTCCTGATGAAGACCCTCTATACTACAGATGATCATACTAACCTCAGTACATCCTGTTTTAACAAAAAATTCCAGATGTTTCTCAATCTCATTCAACTTTTTATTCAAATGGCAGACATGATCTCTGTGAGCACTGCCCCTAAACTGACTTCAGATGCAACTTTATATCCTTTGAAAAGCTTGGAAAAGTCAGTGGAGAAGCTATAGACACAAACACAAAGATAAACTTCCTAAAATATCCAAGAAATACCAGAGACATACTTAGCCACTTTTTGTCTGGTGTTTTGGCCAGTCTTTAACAGCTTCTGTTTTTTTTCCCCTGAGGCTTAACTAGCTTCTGTCCAATTACATAATCTAAATATCAGACATCAGTCATGCCAGACATTTTCGAAAGCACTGGCAGTAAGCTTGGCCTGTCTCAATGAGTTTAATATCACCTAAACATTTGAGAAATGAGAGTCATAAACCTCTGAGTGAATGAGCAGCCAAGCACTGTACTGCATAAGCTTGATATGGCCTCAATACTTGATTGGTCAAGCTTTGGGGGAGACACCCTGGAAATCAAGGGGAAGGATGGTATATTAGAAAAAAAACAGAGAATGTTGTCTTCTCTATAGATTCCATTATTAATGGAACCCACTTGTACCCTCTTGACAGGTCTAGGTTAATGAATACTCTAGATTTATCCAGCCATTCTACCAGTTCATCCACCCCAGACTTACAACATCTACAAAAACTAAAGATGCCGTTTAATTTACAAAAGTCATTACAAAACTGAATAGTTCCATCTGGATTTTGAACCAATGCAGTGATGCTATTATTCTCACTTGCTGATTCTTGCATTACTCCCAATTTTAGTACTCTAGTAATCTCTTCTCATACTGCCTGATTTTGGACTTTGGTATTCATAAAGGCATTAAATGGGTTCTTCCCCCGGAATAGTTTACGGTGCTTAATAAGAGAAGTCTGACTGTGCAACTAAAAAACAGATGTGAATGAAGATTGCTAACATATATAGAAAAAAGAAAAAATGTAAAACTGTTACAGTCTGATGTAAAACTGATACAGATGGCTGTGAGACAAAAGTACTTACTGTTATTTTATTAGTTATTAAACTATTTGATTTACTTGAGAACAGTTTTTTTTTTCACATTTGCAGTTATCTTATTTTGAGTGAACTCAGAAACAAATGCCTTTATTTCTCAAGAGCATTTCCTGGACTTCTTGCTTTTGTAACTTAGAGAGGGTGCAGCTACCAACAATTGGGAAGTGGAGATCAGACATTTTTCCTGCTCTCAGTTGGTAGCCACTGACCTTGTACTCACCATATTTACTGGGTATCTTTCCAAGGCTTCGACCCATTGTCCATAAATAGACTTAAAAGAAAAAGTCATGGACATTCAGAATTGCCATTTAGCTGAAACACCTGATGTCCCTAAAGTCACACAGTGGAAAGTCTAGCCTTGCTAGATTTTTCTTATGTTTTTTAACTGATTGTTTTTTCTGGGTGACCTTTTTACTCATTGTTTTAGTTTATTAGTTGGGATATTTTGCAGTCACCCTAATGTTTATGAATATCAGTTGGGTATGACAACCCTGTGCTTCCAAATGTTAGTACATCATTTCACTTATGCTGTACTGATGGTGCTGTAAGAAGGTAGAAGCATTCATGTCAACAGCTTGTGGGGTTTGGCTTTATTTGCCTGAAATTGTTCATGAATACTCTTAAAAGATGTTCAGAATTGCCATTTAGCTAAAACAAATTATGTCCCTAAAGGGCAATTTGCATATATCCCATGTTCCCTCTTATACAAGAGGTTTAGAGTATCACACAGTGGGGAAGTCTAGCTTTGCTAGATTTTTCTTTTTGAGTTTAACTGATTTGCTTTTCTGTGTGATCTTTTTGCTCATTGTTTTTGAAGGTTTCAAGCCATTGACATGATAGATCTGCTCAGGGTGCCATTTCCCTACCTACATTGCATTATGGATTACTCTGTTCAACCATTCAATAACTTCATAAATTCCTTGACATTTGGCAAGAAACTTATTCTCACCTGTAGGTATCAGCAGCAAGACCTGATTCCTCACTTGGAATTCCCTGCTTTGCATATTTTTTTATACACTTCCTGCTAAATAGTATGTGCCATCAGCAAGTGTTTCACACAATGGGCATTATTTGTCTCATGCGATCTCATTAACCAATTATAATGTTGGAGTAGTCTTAAAATTAGTTTCTTCTTCTTCTTTCTTCTTCTTCCCTCTTCTTCCTCAGTTTCCTTTACTACATTCAACAGCCCTCCAGGGCATCTAACCTAGAGTAGTTCAAAGGGACTAAATAATGTGGAAGCTTTTGGCACCTTCATCATGAAGAACATCAAATCTGGCAACAGCTGGTCCCAGTTTTTATTGTCTTTCTGTATGTTTCTTAGCATGGGCTTTAGGGTTCTGTTAAAACTTTCTACCAAACCACCTGTTTGGAGTGAGAAATAGACATTTTACCTGTTTCACCTTGAAGATCTATTACAAATGCTACACAACCTTGGACATTAAAGAACTCACCTTGATATGTTAAAATCCCTTTGTGCATGTCTACCCAGATGAATAATAGTGCCAGTTGTTTGCAATAGCCCTAAAATTAGCTTTCTTCTAGGGAAGAGTGTCAGGAAGTATCTTGACATAATCTAAGATCAGTGTTATATGCTGATGTCCAATGCTGGACTAAATCAGTCTCCCTAAAATGTCCAGTGCAATTCATTTAAATGGTATCTTATTTATTGGCATCAGAACCAGAAGACTTTTAAATCTTAGATTTTGAGCTGCCTTCTATGACTCCAGATGGCAATTACAGTAGTTTTCAATGTCCTTCATTATATTGGGCTAATAGAACCTGGCCAAGACTAGCTCAGTTGAGCACCCAACACATGGCCGAGAGCCAACTTCTTAACTGTAACCCTGTAGGATTTGGTTCAAGCAGCTGTGGTGTGACTTCCTCTCTGTCTCTTTTTAGCTACCCTATATAGTAGACTGCTTTGTATCTCAAAATATGGGTAGGCTGGTGGAGATCCCATGATGGAATCCTCTCCTACTGCCTTAGATACATTCTCCATGGCCAGACTTAGTATCTCAGCTTCTCACTGGGACTTTTTAGTGTTTAAATGACTTACTGGAAAATCATATAGACTGTGATCTTTCTAGCTGATAACATTTTGAACATTGTAGGGACTGTTTCATCCTGAACCAAAGCAAGCACTGGGGTTTCTGTATCCCACTCTTCCTTCCATTCTAGTGCTCCAAGGAACTGCCCCTTTCTTTTCTTTGATTTAAAATTTTCTTCACTATATGAAGATTTTTTTCTTCTCCTTGATCCCTTTGTCTTTTACTTCTACTTCAGGTTTCTGGGATTCATTACTTTCCTCATCTTGCAGTGGCCTTGTTTCCTGCTTAATTAGTCACTTCCCCTACATTTACATGAGTTCTCCACCCTGCAGAAATAAGGGTTTTCTTTCATTCTGGACAAACATATCAACAGATTAACCTTCCCGGATCATTTCACAGCACACCAGGTTTTGACTTGTTTCTGCCACTGCTGTCTTGTAGAATGGTGGGGCTGCTCATGTTCTTTAAGCCCTAAGGACATTAAAGTTCTATGTCTGTGGTTGCTTACGTACCAGGACCCTTAGACTCATGTGCCTCTGACTGCCTCAACAGGTCATTAAAGTATGGCAAATCGTTCCTTATAATCAAATGATAGGTGAGATAGAGCATCACAATCAGGACTTTCTCAAACTGACTTTGGATCTCCACCTTATGAATTCATATTACATATATGGATTTGGACAGTGGTAATTATGCTTACAAATATATTGTTTTTACTAGGATAATCATACTAACAGAAGTGAAGAGTCTTTGAAGATATTGCCCATCACAATTTTAGACACTTTATTAGTTTTGCAATAACACAATGAAAAAAAAAAAAAACAGACTCCAGTAGGCAGTAGTTGATCAATCAAGTTTCTATTCCCTCATCACCACACCCTCCCCATATCTTTAGTAACCTAAATGGAAGTCACTAGTTTATCATCTCCACGATATTTAGCAATGTGTCCTTATTTTCCTTACTTGAAATATAGGACAGAAGATTTAGTCTCTTTCAACTTGTTTATAGTTTTACCATTTAATTTGTCGGATGACTCTTTAAGCACATTCTCATAACATAGATTTTGGTGTCTGAGATCGCCAAGAAAGCTCTTTTAAACCTGTCTATAACTAAGATTGCACACATAGATTTCATACAAAAACTGTTTATGTGTTTCCTCCCTAACTGTTGCGATCTTACTATTTTATATCTGTAAAAGGGCCATTTATGAATTTTGTGGGCTTGGTCTCCAATGTAACCCCTTCCCTTTCCAGTAATTTGTTTTCCTACTTTGTGAAAGCCTCTACATTCTGAAATTTGAATGTCCTTATAAGTATGGTGGGATTACATTATGGGGTGTGTTGCTATTACATCTACCTGTTTGGATCAGTCCTATCCCTCTCAACTGGCAATTGTTTCAAAAGTCAATGAGTATGTCTCAAGGTCATCATCATGGCTGATAGGTTTGAGTGGTGGTGCAGACCTAGGTTGGGTCATAGTCTTAGCTACCATAACTATTTCTTCGGCAGAACAAGCAATTGTGTAAAATAGCTGCTCCATGGACATCATCCTTCTTCTCTACTCCCCCTGGCAGGAAAACACGACTAAATGAACACCTTTGTGAACGTTGGGAATCATCATGCATTTAGCAGCAGTATGTGGAATTTGTGGAACTGGAACTCCTGTTAGTAAGGTAAGGTGTGGCTGCCCATATTAACCACCAGTTGTAGAAGGCCTGTAAGTTCTCTTTTATAAAGGCCATTTTTCTGAGACAAATGTAAAAAGAGCAGACTCTGAAAACTGAAAACACAGTATCAGGTAGAAAATAAAATGCTTCATTTGGTAGAACAGCCTCTGATTAAAACATAGTATATTAACTTTAAGAAAAACACACAAACTGCAGCAAAAAGTCAGTCTCAAACAAAAAACACAAAACCAAGAAATATAGTGGTCCAACTAACGTGGCCAAATCCAGTTTCAAAACACACAAAATGTTTAATAAATAAGATAAAACAAATAAGCATTTTCAAACATCAAGCTCTTCTTCAGATCTAAAACACAAGCTAAAAGGCAACACTTTAAATAGAAACACAAATTCGATTCAATAAAAAGTAAAAAGAGACATGCAGAGACAGATGAATGAGGGGTTCGCATTCAGGTCTATGGACGGGACCCCTTTTTTCAGGTGAGATGGACTGAGATCATATGATGCAAGGCAAAATGTCACTAGTAACAACAATGTACGTGTGACTTTGACCTTCTCTAGCAACATTAGCAGAGTGTGTGATATTGTTCAAAAGATCTGGTCAATTCTTCAGATGGATAAATGCATTATAGAAGCAGTAGCTAATAAACATAGTTTCTGCTTCAAGAATGCTATGTCTCTGAAAAGACAGTTATGCTAGGGTCCTAGTTTGGTCAATAATAGTCTTCTTAGATCTAAGAGAGTTGGAACCTTCCCATGTCATTTATGTAAAGAATGTACTTATATCTCAAGTGCAAAAATTTTTCAGCACCCTTTGATTGGTTTCACTTTTAGTCCCAGGCTGTAAGCCAATTGTAGAAGTTGTGATTTGTAGTGAATGTCTTCACTTCTATATGGGGAAAAATAACAGACGATTTAAAGAAATAATCATGAAGTATATGAGTGATATTCGACTTAAGAATATGACAAACGTGCTTACGAAAAATGCCTCTATGAATCCATGGCATATTTTTCATTTTTGGTTTTATAGCTGGTGAAGAAGAACAAGAGGGGAGGTAATATTATTCATAGCACTGAACTTGCAGAGATGAAGTGGATCGTGAAGCTGGAAGCAGATAAAACTCCTGGGCTTAATGAGACTGTGCCTTTAAGACCTGCATTATGTTCACATCAGCTGTTTCCTTGTATTTTCTGATTGGATACTTTTTATTGAATCAAATTTGTGTTTCTATTTAAAGTGTTGCCTTTTAGCTTGTAGTTTTAGATCTGAAGAAAAGCTTAATGTTTGAAAATGCTTATCTGTTTTATCTTATTAAACATTTTGCGTGTTTTTAAATTGGATTTGGCCATGTTAGTAGGACCACTCTTTTTTTCTTAATATATTGACTTTAACAGCCAGTCTGGCAGCAACAGTCTTAAAGGTGCTGTCTCAGACTGGGAACACAGTACCGATTCCAGCTTTATAAAGTAATGCTTAATTAACAGCCTTAGATAAAATTAAACACCAATTAAACAAAAACTTTTTCACACAAGTGAGTGGTGACAGTTGAAAATTAAAACAATTAACCACAAAGTCTCTCTTCACCACTGACAACCATTCACAATTCTCTTATGCAGTGCCTTTTTAACAACAATGCTTTGTTGCCACAACAGAATTACAGTCTTAGGCACATGGATAAAGTCTTTGATACTTAATTAAAGTTTCTAGCTCATAAATTAAAAGTTTCTGTTATATTAATAAATGGTCTCTGGTTCACAAATAAAAAGTCTCTCAGATGAATCCTTGCTGGTTAAACTGCCTAAATATCTTTGATTCACCACTCCTTTGGATCTTCTGGATCTCACCCCCTAAAACTTCCATTGACAGCAGTAAATCTGTTGGTCAAGGTCCCCATCTTTTAGTTCACCAGTCAGAACTTAGTGCATCTTGCTTTCACAGAAAAACCCTCTAGCCTCTTCTGGAATCTCAGGCACCAACATTTGCTGTGCTGTTAGCTTTTTATCCTTATAAAGCCACCTATGATTACCCGGCTTTATAGGTAATTCCATTGAAGGAACCAGCCTGTAACCTCACTTGTAAGCATTTTCCATGGCTTACTTCTATTTTCTTCCTTGAATACTCCACATACCTTACTGTATAATCTGCTTGATAGCTCTGCCTTTGCACCTACTAGTGCCATCTGCTAGACAATTCTTACTGGAGGCATTAGGCTATGTTGCTCTATCTTAATCTGTCTATCTGTCTATGTGTCATTAAGTTCAGCTAAGTCAAGGACATTATTGGTAGAAGCACAATACATGCATATGCAAATAAATATGATATATCTTAGAGGAACAGTTAAGGCACAGAGAATAAAGTTTACTCATAGGTGAACAATAATAAGATATAGAAAGGTTCGTGGTCTGAGGCAAATTATGACAGTGTATTCATCTAGAATTCCCACATGCTTGCTGTATCAATAAAAGAGATATAACGGTAACTGGGAAGGATGTGCCTGCTAGGGATGGAGGAAGAAAGGAATAGATAAGGAAAATGGAAAAAGGATATGATACTTAAGGGTGAATGCCTGACGTGTCCAAACATAAGAAATGATGCTAATCTAAAGGAGATCTATCAATAACAGGCTAAGTGGACTCATAAATGTAGTAGTTTGAAACCAAGGAATGTACCTAAAAAGACATGAATACACCTGAACACAGACTATGCTTAGCGTGATTAATATGATTATCACAAAACGAAGCAAGTAAATAAACAAACACAAATGATTAATCAAATAATGTGTAGGATATAGCTATTTCAAGTGTCAGGTTATACCTTGGTTACAGAAAATGTATGAGAGTGATACGATTACACGAAGAGCTAAGTGTCAGGTTTCATTTTGTTTATGCTGACTGTCTGTTAGGGACAGATTCGAGAAAGGATTATTTCAGGATTCAGGATACACCTTGATTATATTGATTTCTCCAGATCTTTTGGGTTTCTAATACCATGAATGGAATGGATGCCATTCCTAAGTCAAAGTATGATTAAAGTTCATGAAATTAGTACTGTTTCAATCTTTGATGTCAGCCCGAAGTGCTTTTCACAGCACACACAATGTGCCTGGTAATGACTCCTTCTGCAACTTGTACAGTTACATGTATCGATAACATATCTAAATACAATTCAGGATTTTTTTTTACAAGAACAACACACAAATAGCCAGCACTCAGATGTAATGGCAAAAAATCACAAAATTAAGCCATACGTTAGGCAAGACAAAGTTTCAGCACAATCGCCTTCATCAGTGGAATACCATAACTACAGCTGTTTTTTCCATTGGTGGACGGGACTATTTATGGAGGGATGTCATTATTTGCTTTATGGTATTCCACTGATGAAGGCAGTTGTGCCGAAACCGGTATGGAGGATTAAACTTTGTGTTGCCTACCATATGGCTTAATTTTGTGTTTTTTTTGCCATTACACCTGAGTGCTGGCCATTTGTGTGTTGTTCCTGATTTGGTTTGGCCCTGCATTTGCCATAAGTGCAGAGCTCTTTCACTACAGCATTTTTTTATAAGACCCATTGCTCCTACTACTATTGGAACTGTCTGGGTATCTTTCTTCCACATTGCTCTCATTTCTGGCTGCAAATCCTGATATTTTATGACTTTGTGTCTCTCTGTTTGCAAGACACTGTAGTTCACTGGGTGTAGTGATTTCAATGATCAGTGCCACTTTTGTCTTGTTTTCATGGACCACTATATCTAGCTTTCTCGCATCTATGTTTTCAACTGTTGGTAATGGGTGGTCCCATGTGATGTAGACTTCATCATTTTCTATGATGCTTTGTGGCTCATGTTTCCAGTGTTTTTCAGCTACTTCAATATTATAATGTTTGCACAATTCCCAGTGCAACAGTCTTGCTACATTATTATGCCTTTCAGTATAAAGTCCTTCTACCATTAGTATGCCACAACCAGCAACAAGGTTTGCAACTGTTTCCAATTCTGTTTTACAAAACCTACATTTGTCTGTTTCTCCCACATGTTCAAAGGATGTTGTAAACCAACATGCACAAAGTCTACTCTCTTGGGCTGCCAGTATTAACCTTTCATCTTTTGGTTTGAATTTGCCTCTCCTTAACCATTCCTGCGTTCAATCCAGTTCAACATGAGGTTGTTCCAGGAGTGTTCTATACTCACAGCTATATTTATGCATTTTCCACATTTCTTGCCTTCTCATCTGATCCTTCACCTTATATTCTTTCTTTTGTTTTTTGGTATATTCAATTGCTGCCTGATTTTTATCTACTTCTGGTTTGATTTCCATTCCCTCTTGATGCTGTTATGCTTATGCTAGACTAAGAAGGGAAGTCATCTTAGATTTATTCACCTCATGTTTCAAAACATTCACTATGTTTGGTTCTTCTTAGGTCAGCAGATATGTATGCCATCCCACGATTGCAGATCTGTACATGTAATCTATTTCAAGGAGGCCCGTACCTCCTTCAGAACAGGGAATATATAATCTTGGTATGCACCAATTTTTATAAATCATTTGATGAGCATGAAGCATCCTTCTTGTTTACCTGTCTAATCTAACACCTTTTGGGGCCAGTCGCTCACTCCAAAACTGTAAGTTAGAACAAGAAGAGTAAACTGGTTTATAGCTTGAACTTTGTTCCTAGATGTCAAAGCTGTTTTCATAATTATTTAAGTCTTCTAAAATATTTCTTATTGAGTTTTATTCACATTTGTTCATGTTTTATTGTTGATCCTTCATCAACACCCAAATATCTATAGACTTCCTGTTGCTCAAGTTCTTTTATATCACATTCTTGTCTCAAACTGATGCTTTCTTGGTGCTGCACCTTTCCTGCTTTAAAGGTTGCTTTTGCACATTTATCAAGACCAAATTACATTCTTATATCATTTGAAAAAGTTTTGACTACTTGCAGTTGTGCTTTCAGTTCCTCTTCTGATGAGCTATACAGTTTTAAATCATTGGCAAAGAGAAGATGGGAGGGATGCGTCAGAAAGGGCATCTGGCATAAAATTTTGCCAAATCATACATGCAGAAAACTGTACAGAAATTCATACTGGATTGGTCGAGGCCTGGGTTAACAATGACCACCACCAGTACTGTTGGCCAACAGGGTGCTGGCGGAAATTGGGCTACTGTTGGCCAAAGGAGGAGAAGAGGCAGAAGGCATGCCCGAAGGCAGGTAAAGGCTAGGACTGTGATAATGAGGGTCGGAACTTTGAATGTTGGCAGTATGACTGGTATAGGGAGGGAGCTAGCTGATATGATGGACCGAAGGATGGTAGGTATATTGTGTGTGCAAGAGACCAGATGGAAGGGGAGCAAGGCTAGATGTATCGGAGGTGGTTTCAAATTGTTTTATCATGGTGTGGATGGGAGGAGAAATGGCGTAGGCATTATCCTGAAGGAACAGTATGCTAAGAGTGTTTTGGAGGTGAAAAGAGTGTTGGATAGAGTGATGTTTATGAAGCTGGAAATTGATGGTGTAGTGATGAATGTTGTTAGTGCATATGCTCCACAAATTGGGTGTGCGATGGATGAGAAAGAAAAAATTTGGAGTGAGTTGGATGAAGTGGTGATGACTGTACCCAAGGGTGTGAGACCGGTGATTGGAGCAGATTTCAATGGGCATGTTGGTGAAGGGAACAGAGGGGATGCGGAAGTGATGGGTAGGTATGGTGTTAAGTAAAGGAATGCAGAAGGTCAGATGGTAGTGGATTTTGTGAAAAGGATGGACATGGCTGTGATGAATATGTATTTTAACAAGAGGGAGGAGCATAGGGTGACATACAAGAGTGGAGGAAGATGCACACAGGTGGATTATATCTTATGTAGAAGGGCCAATCTGAAGGAGATTGGAGACTGTAAAGTGGTGGCAGGGGAAAGTGTAGTTAGGCAGCATAGAATGGTGGTTTGTAGGATGACATTGGTGATCAAGAAGAGGAGGATGAGTGTGAGGGCAGCACTAAGGATCAATTGGTGGAAATTGAAAAAGGGTAATTGTGAGGTGATGTTCAGAGAAGAGTTAAGACAGGTAATGGGTGGCATTGAAGAGTTACCGAATAGCTGGGTAACTACAGTGGAGCTAGTAAGAGAGATGGCTAGAAGGGTGCTTAGTGTGATATGTGGAAAGAGGAAGGAGGACAAGGAGACCTGGTGGTGGAATGAAGAAGTACAGGAGAGTATACAGAGAAAGAGGTTGGCGAAGAAGAAGTGGGATTGTCAAAGAGATGAAGAAAGTAGACAAGAGTACAAGGAGATGAGGTGCATGGCAAACAGAGAGGTGGCGAAGGCTAAGGATAAGGCATATGAAGAGTTGTATAAAAGGTTGGACACTAAGGAGGGAGAAAAGGACCTGTACCGATTGGCTAGACAGAGGGACCGAGCTAGTAAAGATGTGCAGCAGGTAAGGGTGATAAAGGTAAATGAGGGAAACGTACTCACAAGTGAGGATAGTGTGTTGAGCAGATGGAAAAGTACTTTGAGGGATTGATGAATGAAGAGAATGAGAGGGAGAGAAGGTTGGATGATGTGCGGATAGTGAATCATGAAGTACAATGGATTATCAAGGAGGAAGTAAGGATAGCTATGAAGAGGATGAAGAACGGAAAGGCTGTTGGTCCAGATGACATACCTGTGGAAGCATGGAGGTGTTTAGATGAAATGGCAGTGGAGTTTTTAACTAGATTGTTTAATGAAATCTTGGAAAGTGAGAGGATGCCTGAGGAATGGAGAAAAAGTGTTTTGGTACAGATTTTTAAGAATAAGGGTGATATGCAGAGCTGTAGTAACTACAGAGAAATTAAACTGATCAGTCAAAGCATGAAGTTATGGGAAAGAGTAGTGGAAGCTAGGTTAAGAAGGGAGGTGATGATTAGTGATCAGCAGTATGGTTTCATGCCAAAAAAAAGCTCTACAGATGCAATGTTTGCTCTGAGAGTGTTGATGGAGAAGTACAGAGAAGGTCAGAAGGAGTTGCATTGTGTCTTTGTGGATTTAGAGAAAGCATATGACAAGGTGCCTAGAGAGGAGTTGTGGTATTGTATGAGGAAGTCGGGAGTGTCAGAGAAGTATGTAAGAGTGGTATAGGATATGTATGAGGGTACTGTGACAGCAGTGAGGTCTGCGGTGGGAGTGATGGATGCGTTTAAGGTGGAGGTGGGATTACATCAAGTATCAGCTCTGAGCCCTTTCTTATTTGCAATGGTGATGGACAGGTTGACAGATGAGATCAGACAGGAGTCCCTATGGACTATGATGTTTGCAGATGACATTGTGATCTGTAGTGAGAGTAGGGAACAGGTGGAGGAGACCCTGGAGAGGTGGAGATATGCTCTAGAGAGAAGAGGAATGAAGGTCAACAGGATTAAGACAGAATATATGTGTGTGAATGAGAGGGAGGATAGAGGAATGGTGAGGATGCAGGGAGTAGAGGTGGTGAAGGTGAATGAGTTTAAGTACTTGGGATCAACAGTTCAGAGTAATGGTGAGTGTGGAAGAGAGGTGAAGAAGAGAGTACAGGCAGGATGGAGTGGGTGGGGAAGAGTGTCAGGAGTGATTTGTGACAGACGAGTACCAGTAAGAGTGAACGGGAAGGTCTACAAGAGGGTAGTGAGACCAGCTATGTTATACGGGTTGGAGACAGCGGCATTGACAAAAAGGCAGGAGTCAGAGCTTGACGTGGCAGAGTTGAAGATGTTAAGATTTGCACTGGGTGTGATGAGGATGGACAGGATTAGGAATAAGTATATTAGAGGGTCAGCCCAGGTTGGAAGGTTTGGAGATAAAGCCAGAGAGGCAAGATTACTTTGGTTTGGACATGTGCTGAGGAGGGATGCAGAGTATATTGGGAAAAAGATGCTAAGGATGAAGCTGCCAGGTAACAGGAAAAGAGGAAGGCCTAAGATAAAGTTTATGGATGTGGTGAGAGAGGACATGCAGGTGGTTGGTGTGACAGAGCAAGATGCAGAGGACAGGAAGAAATGGAAACAGTTGATCTGCTGTGGCGACCCGTAACGGGAGCAGCCAAAAGAAGAAGAAAGCAAAGAGAAGATGAGAAGTCTTTACACTTTTTAGCTTTCTGGGAGCCAAATTATATCCATGACCTAATCTGTTAAGCAGACAGCTACAAAAGAGTAGTGGTGGGAGAGAGTCACCATGGAATATCCCCCTTTGGATCTTCATCCCTGGAACAATAATCCATCCTCCATCATGGCCTAACTGCAAAGTGGTATGCCACTGCTTCCTGCTTGCTGCGATGCAGTCTATAAATGCAAGGTGCATCCCATACATTCCCAAGCACTCCTTTATCCATGAACATGGGATACCATCAAACACCTTTCTGCAGTCCATTCACGCCACACCAAAACTCCTCCCCACTCACAGCTCTCCACCATAACTCCATAACTACACCCAACAACAAATTATCCCCTGTTCCACATGACTCTCCTTTTCTACCTCTTTGTTCCACTGCCATAATTGAGTCCCCTACCAAATGACTACAAACTATACCAGCATCAGTTCCAGTGCATAGTCTATACACTGTCAGAAGGCAAGTCATTGCTCCACAGTTCCTAGGGCAGCCTGCAGGTTCAGCCACAAGTAGGAACACCATCCCTCCCATTGTCAGGAAGTCTGGTATCCATTTGGGTTGTGTATACAAATACAAAAAATTCATGGCCAAATCCCCATGCAAAGATGTCAATACTTTTAGCCAGGAGCCAGGCACTGCATCTGGGCCTAGGGTCCCCCAACTAGAGGCTTCCCTCAACCTTGTTTTAATCTCTCTGGCCTCCACTTCATCCCATTTCATGTAATGCACATCTGAACCTCTCATTCTCTTCTTCAGTTCCTCTGTCCATCCAGCATCCCTGTCATGCTCCACAGGATCCCCATAAATATTTCTCCAAAACGTATCCATTTCTTCTTTTTTTGGTAGTCCCTCAATTCCTTTTATCCTGTTTCCCAACTCACTAAAAAAACTTTTTTGGGTCATCAATAAGTTGCCTATTTTGTACTTTTCCTTTATATTTATCAGTGTATCTTCTAGGTTTTCCTGCCCATGCTGATATTTTTAATTTATTATTATTTGCGATATTGCATGATAAATCCTGATCTATTATAACACTGTCCATTGCTTCCATTATGTATATCCCCCTGAGCATCCCTGTCAATCTGTTTCCTCCTCTACACTCCCCCAACAGCAACACTTCCTATCCCAATTGCTGTATAGTTTTCTCCACTCGACACCCCCATGATAGTACTAAATTTCTCCCCACCCCTCCCCCACTATCCCGTGTTCCCATAGCAGGACTCTATCTACCATCAATTCAGCTGCATAGCAGTGTATCCCACCTACTTCTGCAACATTGCATGAATCTCCATGGACAGTCCTAACCACTGTGTTCATTTGTCTCATCAAACCTCCAACTCCTTGGTTTACACTGAACTTCTGCAGTCCATTTCCCCCATTGATGCAAATATGTCCATCCATCTCCATCAAATCAAGCAACTCTTCTCTCAGACCGAACTGATAGCACACCCTTGAGAGGGACAGGTTGCAGGAAGACTAATTTCAGTTGTCAGGTTATACTTCTGTTACAGATGCAGCTCCAATTGGAGAAACAAGGATTTCTGAATTCCCTTTTGAAGAATACTTTATGCTTAAATTGCTTAATGGAAATTATAAGATTATTTCAAATGTAGTGCTTAATTAGGCAAACATAATGTAATACATTTATTTACAAGATGTAATAGCTCAAAAGTAGATAAAGTTCAGGTGCAGTGGTCAGAGACAAAATGGAGCTTCTGTTAATATGCCTATACCAGTTTAGACAACCACTAAGAACAGAGGTTTGTGAGGATGTTTGAGTCATAGCGGACAATTGATAGTAAGAACACTCTGACAGTTGACTGACACGTGTCCCAAGTCATAAACTGACACACTAGGTAAATGAGAGTTAGCTTTTGGTTGGTATGTGATGCTACTTCTTTGACATATTGGGCAAACTTTGTATCTGTTTTTGCGGAATATCTTCTAGTTGCATAAGTCATGCAATGACTACCAGAAGGGACATATATTTTGCCAAGATTTGGAAATGGATGGAGGTGGGGGTACTAGTACGGCTGGGGATGTACCACATTGCCTTGATCTCAGAGATATTAAGAATATGGCACAACATCTGAAGAAAGGAATGGAACTCAGTTAAACTTATGAACTTTGGATGAGACATCTGTGCTGCAGTGTAAGGAGTAAAAAAGTGTGGCATCAACTGAAGACTGAATTAGTTTAGCATGGCCACAGGAGAATATTGTATTATTTACTATGATGGCAAAGAATTGTGAGTTCAAGATTAATTCCTGCGGGACTACTAAAAGTACCAAGAATGTGAGAAAGAGATATCCATTTCAACTGACTATGTGCTATATGTGACTATTAGTGTAACTTGGAAACCTGTATAGGAAAAATAAGGAGATGATGCATATAATAACATTCATAACACAATAACATCATTAATAATAAAAAACTGACAGGTCTAAAGTTCAAGCTCCTATATTCGTTAAGATTAATCGTTTAAGAAGCTAATTTGTAAAAAGGTGTAATGCAGATTAAAATCCTTTTCCTGATAAAAGACATATGGGGAAGTTGTTAAGGATTTTGAACTAATGCCAGTGTAGTTACTTGTGAATGCAAACTTCAAAACCTTCATCGGGAGAGGTGCAATTGGTTGAAGACTCATTCTGCTAGCTGTGCCTTGCCAGGGCTAAGGACCCTTGTAACTCTATAACAAAACTATCTGGGGTTGTTCCATTGGATACTTTATTGAGTTTCAAAGTTTTCCTTGATCTGAACTGGTGCAAATTCTTTCTTAGATATGAAGCTTTTCATTATATAGGTGGAGTTTAGACTTTGACACTGGTGGTGCTATCTCAAATTGTGCTGTTCCTGTACAGTAAGGACTCTGATCACAAATCAGCCTGAAGCATGAGTTCTCCAACAAATCATCTCCCATACTAGAGAAAGAGTTTCAGTACCTCATTAAGTAGCACACTTGCTTTTGGTACAGATTAGAATGCTGTGGGTTCTATCCCCACACCAGGAATTTAGATTAATTTTCCAATATAAAATTGCAGCACAGCATAATGAGGATGATGCACTCCTGAGAGCACCATTCTATGGATTAGATGTTAAATCAAGATCCCATCTGCTTGACATGATGGTAAATTAGGTTGATGTAAAAGATCCCATGGCACTTATCATAAACAGTAGGGCTGCTTTATTTCTATATCTTAATACTGTGCAGAGAGTTACATTATTTACTTTCTCATATTCGAAACATTTGCACTTTCAGTTTCATATTAATAGTATTTACACATATGTTGTCACAACCACATTGTTTCTACATTAATAATAATATTTTATCAATTTATCTTTTTTTCCTTTGCCTCTTTCCCCATCCTTTTTACAATACCATCTTTTTATTTCAGTAACACATCTTTATCTTTTCTATTTTTGTTCTACAATAATCCATCACATCTTCTTTTCTACAATACCCATATTGCAGCAAACAATATATTGTCATAGTTGTCAGTTTCACATGTTTTTCTTTTCTCAAACTTTCCAAACAATATCATGCCATTTTTATATTTCTGAATTATTCTCATTTATAACCATGTTGAAATATTCTACTAACCAACCAAGACAAAGCCCAGGTAACACCTAATCAATAAGGAGACTGAAAAAGCTCCCAGATTCACTCAAAAAATTGGAACTCTGAAACATACAGAAATTAATTTATTTTGTAAAGTTAAGTACTTTCATACCATTAACATGCAGGGACTTCAGAACTGATAAAAAACTCAGGAATAACAGGAAATCATGTAACTAGAGCAGCAAATCAAATTAATAATAGTTTGAGTTATGACAATATTAAAAAGCACATATAAAATTTTAAATACATTAAAATGAATTATATTTAAAATGAAAGCTGTCATAATTTGACAGCCCATAAGTTTAGCACACTACTTATTAATAAAACATCATTTAATCCTGGATAAACACTTGCATCAGACCTAAGTTGCCATAATAATTCATGATATTCCTATTTGTGTTCCCAAGTCCCACCTCTAACATTTCATATTACCTCTTCTAGTGCAAAAATACAACTTTTTATACTCTTTACATTATAAGATATGTTTAAACTTTTTGCAAATCATTATTTTAACATACCCAAAAAACATTGTTGCAATTTCTTTTCCTCATTACATTCATTACATTTCTTTTTCTCTATTTAAAATTTCATATAACCTTTTACTGGTTATTAATAGAATAAAATTACCCACAGAAAATCTCCCACTTATAAAACATTTTAGACCTTTTCATTCTATTTTCACAGCATTATTTACCTCTTCCTTTAATTCTTTCCATGCATACACAAAATAATATTTTTCATGACTATACTATATCCCTCCTTTCCATTTTCATTAGTCTTATTAAATTTTAACTTCTATAATATAATTTTATTTTCATATTCATTGACTTCCATTTTTCTCAGTTTACTTCTTTTCTTCCCCTTCTTTTGTCAGACTTCTTCATGTTTCACACATATTTCTGTCACTTCTTCTTCTCTGTTTTTTACTTTCCTTATTAGCAGGGGAATAAACATAGATACTAAATACAAGACATATTTTTAAATCTCCTTATATATGACCCCTTGATTCAATGTTGATCCAAAAAAAAAAAAAACTGAAAAATACCCCTAACAGTTCTTTTTCCACCTTAGCTGAGAATACAAGTAACACAAGTATGCAAATTTTCCTGATATAAAAATATTTAACATACACACCTTTTTCTTAAAAGAGATAAAAACTTTACTGCGAAGCTAATATATTTTTTTAATTCCTTCCATTATTTCTGTCCATTGTGCTGTTATACTTCCATACTCTCCAAATTTCACTCCCAATACAGTTATTTATTTTCCAGTGTAATAAATCTCATTCATTTTCTTAATTTCACCAATCCCCCTGCAATTTAAAATTTTGCATGGTAATCCAGCTTTTTTAAACAATTTTTCAATCCTTACCATAATGTCGCTTATCGACACCTTGTTTTTAGCCACAATAACCAACTCATTTGCATATGGCAAATACTTAGGTATGACAGTTCATTTCTCTATCGCCTGTATTGCTTCTCTCCTTCTGCAAGTGTGTGATTGTATTATCAATGCAGAAAGACACATGCTCAAGAGACATTCTTGTTTAACTCCTCAGTTATTTTTTTTTATATTTCTTCCTATTTATTAATTTACCATAACTTTCCTCAATTATTTTTCATAACATGTTCTTATTACATTCTCTACCTTTTCCCCAATCCCATATGCCTCTAATATCTTCCATCTTGCTTCATGGTTCATCTTGTCAAATGCCTTTGTTACATCACGTAACTTATTCTCTGCATCAGTTTTGCATTATTTTCATAAAAATTATCATCTGTATATCCAAGTGTTTTTGCCCTCCAGTTGATTTACATACATTCTTTTAGCTTTTTTATGATATAAATGCTATCCACCACTGCATATCTCTTCTTATTTTATATCTTTCTATAACCACTCACTCAAAAGTTTGATGGACACCCTTTCATTAAATTCATTTATAATATCCGTAACTTAATACATCCAGTCCTGGTGCTGATTTTTCTCTTTCTCTACAGTTTCCTCCAATTCTTCAATTTCAGCTTTCCCTTCAAAATGTTTCATCACATTTCTAGATATCCTTTTTACCTTCAATTTTACTGCTTCTACTTTTTCATGCATTCTATTTTCAACTGTTTCAAGCATCTCCATAAATTTTCCTGTTTATATTTTAAATTCTCCTTTTTATATAAAATTACACCATTTTTTCCTTCAATAATTTTAACTCCCCCCAAAAAATGTGAAACTTCCCCATTTTTTCCTTTCTATACATGACTGTGTTTGCTTTCTATTTTTTCATACATTTTTTTTTCTATTTTTCTTATTCTGTCACTGCCTTGTTCTACATATTTTTCCAACCTTCTCAATGTTTTATTTTTCATATACCATCTTACATATTCATTTTATTCTGTTCTCATCTTCCAAAAATTGTCTTATACTTTCCCTTGTACACCACCTAACAATAGGCATAGTGTACTCTCATCATCATCATATGGTCATTTGATATTTTTTACATCCTTCTGTCATTTCATCATTTTTGCTAACCTACCAAGTTAACCATTTTAATTCCTTTTAATCACAATTTCCTCTCCCATTCTAGACCATATTGCAGTGGGATTTGAAAATTCAACCATTTCTACCCCATCAATTCCTTCATTTCTTTTGAATATGTTATATAAGCTATTTCAGTTTCAAACATTTCTCTTCTGCATATCTGATTCCTATTTTGCTCTGCTGTCAATCCTCCACATTTTATCTCTTTCATTACCTTAATACACTTGTATATAGTATTATTTTTCCTCTTTCCTTCCTTAAGTTACAGTTAAAGTTTCCCATCATAACTATTGAAAAATTACAACTGCATACTTATTTCACCAAATATATTTTCCTTTCAGACATATTTCTGTAAACATATTTTGCTATTAGTATGACTCATCTTTCCCTTCTTGTATCACATATTACCACCCTCCTGGGTACTTCTTCTATCACATCTATTGTAATCACTTCTTATGAGAACTCCTATCACTGAGCATATCACATTTTATACTGACTGCATAATATTCCTTTCTTGTATTGTGTAAACTCTTGTCCATTCTCCTCCATATCTTTTTTTATTATTTCAACCTTGCATCAGATCTTTTGTTGCTCTAAAAAGTTTTAGGTTGCATCCAGTCTCTAACTGTGTTTTTTTTTTGCCATTCCACATAATTATGTTTGGCACATTATTTATCATTGACGCTCTTTCAATATTATCATACTTCCACTATCCAAACTTTCATTCATCTTACATTTTCTTAATATCTTATACTTTTCTATAAAAAGATCGAACAAACATTCTTAACTCATATTCTTCTACATCTGATATTTTGAACTGTATATTTAATTTTATTTTTAACTGTGTAATTAAATTATGAAACAGAAAGTCTTTCCACAATAACAGCTGCTTCCTCAATGATGGTTTCTCTCCACTTCATTCAGAAAACATTTTTTAACAAATATGTTTCAAATGCCACTTCTCAAAAATCTTCATCATCTAATTGAGTTAATACTCTTGTGTTTTTTAAACCAAAACACAATGACATAATCACATAAATAATGTCATAGCTATCAATGGCTTAATTTTTTTTCTGATTCCTACTACTGGTCATTTTTGTTCATTCTGTCCTTCAGAATTTCTTTGCACTCCCTCAATTTCCTCTTCATCCAAGTTTCTTTTTCTACCTTTCATCATTTTTTTCTCACTTCAGTAGTTAACCATTTTTATTCTTTTTCATTCCTATTATCACTCTTTCTATTCCTCTTCCAGACCACAGTGCATGTCATCTAAAAGGTCAGCATGTCTTTGTAGTTCTCACTTCAGCTTTTGTATCAATTCTTTTCACTGCAGCCTGTTGCAGGTGTATGCCCTCAAAACTGGCTTCACCGTCTGCCAAGCATACACCCAAATTTACAATATCAATCCCAACATTTGTTTCTTTCTCTCCCAGCTGCTTACCAGCATTTTCAGAAATGTCCTGTTTCTGTAGCATTCTACCATTGTACTCCAGTTAGCCTCCTTTCCACATTTCAGAGCTTTCTCCTGTATTACATTCATAAAGACTTTTTTTTCAAGTTCAAAACCATCAAAGACAATCACAATTGACTCTGCCATCTCTGCATCAGGCTCCCCATGTTCTGCATACAGGGCTCTTAGCTCTGTGGCTGCTGTCCTCCACCATGTTGGAAGTGTCTGAGCTCAGTAGCAGCCCTCTGGGACCACCTGGTGGATCTGACTAAATAAGGATCTTTACAACACTTGATATACACAACTTTCTGTATATGTAGTGATTGTAGTGGACTGATACAGATTGTACAGGGATCTGGTGTAGGCTGTGTTTAGGATGTGTGCACCTCACATGCATGCTCACAGTCTGTGGAATAACCCAATACTGATAGAAACAAAGTGTGTCTGAGCCTAGGTTTCTGAATCTCTGGAACATTTCAGTGGCATACTGGAGAGGCCTTAAGAGTGTCCTAGACAACTTCCAGTTGCATCCTCTCACATTTTCTGGCTGCAATGTGCACCAATGTGGATAAATATATCTACTTCCCAGCAAACATCATGGAGTACAAAACTGCCATGCAACAGTCTGTACCATAACCATCTTTCCCCATGTCCTCAGTGCAATAGATTGCACCCACATCCCAATTAAAACCCCAGCTGTATCTGATGCTGAATGGTTCTTCAATAGTAGAGAGGTATCACTCAATTTTCATGTGGTGGGCTTAACAGATGGTCTCACTACTGATATCATGCTAACATATCAAGGTAGTCTTCATGATGCTACAGTATGGGGGAAAGTGTTCTGAGGTCCGCTTTCCAACATGGTGAAATCCTGAGGGACTGTTACTCACTAAGTGCAGGATAACTGGTAGAATGTATGCAGAATCAACACCTGTCAACATTAAGCATGAGGAAATCATATTTTTTATCTTCTTCCTATAAACAGATGACTGCAGTTATACACTGGAACCATACAGAGCCCCCATCAACCCCTGACAAAGATGAATATAACAGACCACACACCACAGGACAGAACACCACTGAGCATCTGTTTGGCATGCTGAAGTCAAGATTTAAATTTCTGGACACATTCAGGGGTGCGCTACAATACCAGAAGATGCATCACAGATGGTTACCATGTGTGCCCTGCTATACAACTTGATAGCAGCAAAACATGGTAGTTTGCCAGCTGCAGGTGCAGGTGACATACCCAAAGAATCCCAGAAGTCTGATGATGGCATACTAGACCTGATGATCAGGAGGATACAGGGGGAAAAGAAATAGGCATGTGTGATAAAGAATGTGGCCATAAGTCCTATATCAGACAACATGGCAGTGCCTGACACATACCTTTGAGTCACGACAAGCCACATATACAAATGTACACAGAGTAAGCCATAATGTTCATGTGTTGCTCCAGAACAAGCAGCACAGAGCACAACTAATGGAAAGAAATCATCAGTTGTCAAAACTGAATGTCAAAGTCAAAAAGTCAAAGTCAAAGAAAGCTTTATTGTCATTGAGAACTACACCACAGTGTAGCTGAATGAAATTGCGATGCTTCATTCCCAGTGCAAAAACATACATACAGAGAAGAGTATTAATAAAATAACATAATAAAAATAAAAGTAAAAATAGAATGAAATAATGACATAATGATCAGACATACTTTACATATAAACAGAATTGAGTAATGACATGTGCATGACATTACTATAACATAAGAACTAAGTAGCACATGGAATGGTCAGCATGAATACTGCACAGTGTGATTTATATTGCACTTCATAGAGTCCTATGGTAAGGTAAGATGTGAACCAATGTTAAATATACACATCAGTTAGTTATTGCACATTAAAATGCTTATTACTTATAGTGCAACAAAGCCTGGATATGTAAGGGTCTGTACAGTTTAATAATAGCATAACTATGTGGTAGGAGATACAGAAGTATGCAATGTAGGACTTATAGACTTAACAGTTTCTTTCCTCTCTCCATCAGACTACTGAACTCTTGTGAAAAACGAGCTAGGAGACTGTCAATGTATCCCTCCCACTACATAGTTAGTCTATTTATTTGGCTGTACAGATCCTTGCATATCCAGGCTTTGTTGCATTATAGGTATTAAGCTTTTTCATGCCATACATGAAAGAAGCATAAGGTATACCAGCAAGTTCCTATACACAACAATCAGAGGAAACTTCAACACAGTCAGTCTATCTCTGCAAGGTACATCATCAAAGAGGACCACACAGACAAATATATGGGATGCAGGAGGTGTGCTCAACAGAAGGTGTCATTATACAGGTAAGATATCATCATACATAGAATGTTACCCATAAAGCAGCCACTAACACAGGAAATGTAGGCCTATAAAGTGTATGGGAATGTATTAGCACAAGCATACACCAAAACAGGGGTCATACACTAATACTGATGCATCACACATAGTACTGTGTGATGTGTGACAGTGTGTTACAATATAGTAAAACTCTTACAGCAGCATGAGTGATTATGCACACCTCAAGGACGAACCAAATGAAAATAAATACAAACAGGCATCACATCCCACCCATTGCTGATACAGAATGTCACACAAAAGGCAATTCTGCGATGCAAAGGTTATTGCTGCAGCATGACTCAGTTTCAGGTAATACTGTGTGCAAACATACACTGCATCAATGGCAGTGACTACACAACATACATGGAGCATGCATCAATGTTGGGGATACAGCACCATAGGGATATATGTGTGTGTATTTGTGTAGAATCAGTGAGATATGAGAAGGCACACTTGTGAACTACATGCCAGCATGGAGACTGAAAATTGAAAAAGGTACTCAGAAATGCAGTGAGTGCTGAGGATGAGGTGTGTGCAGTACCATATTGATATGCCATAAGTGACACGGATATGTACACAGAGGCATACTTGTGCATGTGGAAATGGCAGAAAACTAGGAAATATATAATGTAGCGATCAATTCTGGATGATAAAGATGGCATTCTGTTAAACATGTAAATATCTGATGTATGTTAACTAGCAAGTGATGCAAACATGGATGCACAACATCACATGTAGCATTACTGTTGTCAGTATCTGTACTAACATATAACAATGACAAAGAAGTACTACATATCACAACTTGAAGCCAGTCACCTAGGTCAGATAAATGATCAGAAAAACCTTGTGACATCAGGCATATGAAAAACTACCTATAGATTAAATAATCAGTGGTCAGCACAGTGGTCATCATTGGCACAAGGTCAGAATGACACAACAAGACAAACACTGGATAACCTATCAGTGTTAGTCTAATACAGTCTATGGTGCCCAAGCAGACAACTCATACCCCTGTCCTGGCTGCCCCTACCATGTCCAGAAACACTCAGCCCACAGAGCTGCACCAAGGAGCTGGATGTGGTGGCATTAGAAATTTGGGACACAGTGTGGATAGGAGCAGTACTGCAATATGACTGTCTGGACATGACTGCTAGGCCCACAGCTGAGTGACCAAAAGCAAATGTGATTCCATGTTGCAACAATGGCATTGATGTTTGAGGGCCGTGTGTGTCTTATTAGAGGGGGTCTGCCTCTCCCCACTGACGGTAATTTGCTTACTATAGTTAGGGCATGTAACATGTAGTTAGTACTATGGCACTGCTGTAGTACCACTGTAACAAGGCTTTTAACAGAGTGTGCAGTAGATAACACACTGTCATGCTTTGCAATCAGTGCTTTCATGACCTCTCCACGTCTGCACTCCTGACCTTCATGTAGCACAAGCAGTTGGTGTGCCACATGATTGGTGACATGGGCAGGTGCATGCAAGTTAGACATGGTATAAATGCGAAAGCTCATGTGCCTAGAATAGTAGGCAGATACCCTCTGACATGCATCCATGCACATCAGCTACACTCCAGTGTCTTGTCTGATGGAAAGTATTTGTCCATCATGGGGAAGAGTCACCATTATTACCAGACTCTGTGTGAGACAGTGGGTCACAGTCATCATCTTGCCTGTCATCTAGGGTTGCCAACCATCAGGAAATTTTCTGGACTAACTGAAATTAAGGGACACTGTCTGGAAAATGGAGACTACCTTTTCTGGGCAGTGTATTGTCTGAAAAAAACAAAATCAGTAAATCTATGCAGCATAACATAAGCCACGGCAACAACAAGTACAATCCAGTTTCCTTCCTGTCTTCCATGAATACAATTCACAAGTAGCAATAAGCTTTCTCTCTGTCAGCATAATGTGAAGTTTGCAGAAAATGCATTGTAACTGAAGATTCAGGCGGTTGTGGGACAATGCTTACATTTCCATATTTGCAACTCCATTTTTTTCCTTTTCATTAAAGAGAAATGTCTTTTTATCACGCAAGAGTTATATCTTTACATAGGTGGATGCTAGCAATATTTCATCTCAGATGGCAGTCATCAAGAATAAGTCATGTATATAGGTAGCTTAGTTTCTGGCTGTGCATTTACAACACCAGGGGAAGGTGGTGTTGCATGAAGCAGATGGCATGTTTTCTTCCACATGAGAGTAAGGGATCTTAGTATGAAGGTTTACTGGTGGTAGCATTGTGGTATTTGGTTCACACAAGATGATCTTGTCTGCGTTTAAAAGTCTACTGCATGGCGCGGAGATTGAGCAAGACAAGAGGGGCACATTAACAGGTTTCGGTTGTAGTTTCCAAGGTACGTTTCTATTATTTCAGATGGAGGAGTGTAATGTGGCTTGGCTTTTTATTGGTGGTGTTTATCTCTGAGGCAGTGTGGTCTCCTTGTCCTCCTTTCCAGCTAATGTAAAGTTAATCTTAGAGAGGCACAGTATGCATTTTGCTTTCATGAACAAGGGAATTTTTGACATGAAAAGTTGGCAACTCATCAATTGAATTGCTAGCCTCTCATTTACAATGCATAGTTATGCAAAGCAATCTGTGTCAGGTATACCTCTATTGTTGTACAGATAATATGGATAAAAATCATGTCGGAATGCATACTCCATATGGACTAACAACATCAGCACATATACCAATCCATTTAACAATTTTGTAAAAGTCATATGGGCAGAGGGGGGATTTGAACCCATGGCAGTGGATAATACAAAAAGTATGGGACAAGCACATAATTGATGTGACATAAACCCAACTATAGCACTGCTGTTGCCATAGTTACATGAACATCCAAACAAAAAAGAGCATGTGTACCTCAAGAATATAGGATATATCTCACATATTACCGCAGTCAGTGACACACGTAATAAAAAATGTTACTGTCCTTATATAGTACAAAATATACAGCTGGAATCTATACACAGATAATGGAGAAACAAGTCAGTATAGTAAAATGAACTGCTATGCAGTCATATCAGCACAAGAAACAGCGAACATTCACACCCATCCTCATGTTGCCTCTATCAGATTGAATGCACTCACAAATACTACTGCATTACTAAGCATCAGAGACTACCCATAAATTAGTCACTGAGCACCCATCCATCCATCCATCCATCCATCCATCCATCCATCCATCCATCCATCCATCCATCCATCCATCCAGCCATCCATCCATCCGTCTATCCATCCATCCATCTATCCATCCATCCATCCATCCATCCATCCATCCATCCATCCATCCATCCATCCATCCACAACCCCTTTATCCCATTCAACTTATGTAAATCCCCATAATACATTGGTCTCTGTAAACATATCACAGACATTGCAGGTTAGTCAAAAATAACTATGGCTATATTTTAGCTCTCTCTCAGTATCTATAATTCACAAGGGATGTTTCCTTTTTATCCACATAACTGTATATGGGGGAATTCTCCTTGCCACTGATGAAACTTTACCCATCTCAATGCATGTTGTTAATTCTACCACCTCATGTATGTAACAGACAGATTGTAATCCAGACAATTGCAAAATAATGCATGAAAACTTGTATCAGTTGATATATAGGGAGTAATGATAACATAGATATGTGATAATAGCAATCTATTCTACCCCAACAAAGCCAGCAGGTGACAGCTTACCTTTTCAAGCTACCTGTAAATCAACAATAACTTAAAATGACTTCAGCTAATCACATACAGCTTTTACACATGCATAATTAATGAGGTTCATTAACATTCAAATTTTTGTAATCCCATTTGCGAACATCCGCATAAGTTCTCAAAACTTGACAGATTAACAAAAAGCTCGGCATAAGTGGAAGGTGGTCAGCACATCTACTCAACAGGTATCATTAAATAGGAAAATCTGTAATATGTGCTGATGTCATCCAATAGTCTGCTACCATCCTGTATGCACCTAGTTTAAAATGTAATATCAGTACATTTTCTGCTTATACCATTGCTGCCTGCAAACTGAATTGGACCTCAGTTAACACTTTTTGGAAGACATTTTTCAACAACTTTTAACTACAATAGTAAGGATGTCAACTGAGAGGAGGCTTCAATGTGTCTGGATGAAGAGCTGGACCGAGGATGATAACACCCAGATGTTACAAGCAGATCCCAGGAACTTCAATATCAAAATATCAATATACAAAATCAATATATTGAACTGGATTGTGAGGAGGGCACCGCAGATGGACTGATATCTACCAGACTGACATGCAGGTCTAACACTACTATGATGACCTACATTGGAGGCACACAGAAGATCTTCATTGGAGGGTCACAGAGGTCCAACGGCAGCCAGCAGATGCCTACACTAAACTAGACAGACCGCACCATAACACCTACATTATCATATGCATTTAGTAAGCAAAACTGTTTCTGTTATTCCTTTTGAAATGTATTCTGTGGGTAGTTGTATTGATAATAGTAATGCAAATGTAGGAATTTAAGCTCCATTCATTAAAGTTAACATTAGTGTTTTGACACATTCTGAGGTTATCTGCAAGTATACTGGGCAAGTGTACACATTATGTAGGACTGTTGATTAATACCGTATATTAATACGGACTTTAAACATATAACTATTACTGCTATTCCATAATATCTGCTTTTATAATCAGTGATGAATTGTGATGTCCCTTAGCTGAAATATTAAGCCATGTGGCAAAGTGTTTGTTGTTCTCCTGTATGTGGGTTCTAATCCCATTGTAGCTTATTTCAGAAAATATTGGCAGTTATTTATGTAATATTGTCCATCATATATGGATGAACCACAAAGCATTATAGAGAATGATGAAGTATACATCACAATGGATCACCCATTACCAACAATGCAAAAAATAGATGTAAGAAAAACAGATATAGTAGCATTGATCACTTGAAATTGCTATACCTAGCAATTACAGTGTCCCGTATATGGCTCACAGACAGGACCAAGGAAGTTAGAATTGGAGGAGTACACCTCTACAAATAGGCCAGTCACAAGTGGAGTCCCTCAGGGATCGGTCCTTGGACCTCTCCTTTTTGGCATTTACTTCTCAGAAGTCAAGGCTAATGTCAGTGGTCTCTGGCTGACTAAATTTGTAAATGATTGCAAATTAGGAGCTGCCATTGAATCTCACACTGACACAAATGTTCTCCAGGAGGGGGTGACACAGCCAAACAACTGGTGTCAGAGCCATGGACTAAATCTAAATGCCAAGAAATGTATAATAGTTTTCCTTTGGGAAGTCATCTACCCCTGGTACCTATCATATTGACAACACAACCCTTAGAGTTGACCCAGTAGTCAGGGACTTACGGAAACACATAGATAGTAATCTAGCCTTTGACCATCATGTGTCTACAATAGTGAGGAAATCCTTCTATGTTGCCCAACTTATAAACAAATGTATGGCATCTAAGTCCAAGGAAGTCATTGTTCCACTGTATTCGACATTCATCAGACCTATCATTGAGGACAGTGCCCCCTTTGGTATGTACCTAACCAGGCATATCCAAAAACTGGAATGTCCACAGAGGTTCCTCAATAAAAGAATACAGGGCTTAAGTAAAATGTCCTGTGCAGACCGCCTCAAGGCTCTATCCCTGTATTCTGTCTCCTACAAACTTTTGAGGGGAGATCTATGCCTGACAAACAGGGCATTGTCAGACCCCACTGTGATGGACCTCCTGCATATCTGCAAAACAAACAGCACCAGAATTACCCATTCTAAAAACTTCAACCTTGCCTCTGATATGAATAGGACCTGCTCGAGAGACAGGTATGTATCCTAGAGATTACCCCATCTCTGGAACCGGCTCCCCATCCATGTGAAGCAAACTTCCTCCCTAACCCAATTCAAGTGCAACCTGGACAATTAGATGGGGAACAGGAAATACATCCCTGGTTTGACACCTATATTTCTAATGGATATAGGCAACCTGGAAATGATTCATCTCCCAAGCCCTAGCTTGTAAATGTTTCATCTCCCTAGGCCCTGCTTACACTTATCAAGGGTATCAGAACTTGTCAGAGATTTGGGATGCAAGGCTAGGCTTAAGAAGGCCCTTGTGGTCATTAGCCTAGTAAACACCTTTGAATCTATGAACCTACGAACCAGAGAGACACAAAGTCATAAAATATCAAAATTTATTGGCAGAAATAAGACCAATGTCGAAGAAAGAAACCCAGGCAGTTCCAATCATAGTAGGAGCAGTCGGTCTCATAAAAATGAATTTGTAGATATATTTAGATATGCTACCAATACATGCAACTCCATATGAATTGTAGAAGGAGTCAGTTCTGGGCACATTGTGGGTGCTGCAAAAAGCACTTTTGGCTAACATCAGAGACTGAAACAATACTAATTTCATGAATTTTAATTATACTTTGACTTAGGAATGGGGTCCATTCCTGTCATGGTATTAGAAACTCAAAACAGTTGGAAAAATTAAACTGTGAAAGACCTGTGGTTGTTTGATAACTTATACAGTGCATATTTTTACACAAATGCAATATAACTTTGACACACTTCTATAAAAATTTATAATATAGTTAGTTTTGTTGCATTAGCAATGCTGGTAGCTTGATTCACTGACACCTATAGCACTTAGGCTGCAGAAGACTATACAACTCTCTATTATCTGCAAAGCGTCTAGAAGCATCATACAATATACTTCTGAGTGAATGACGCATAATGCACACATTAGTAAGCTCTACATTACAGAAATTACAAAATTATTTTAAAATCCATGTTTGCTGTAATCACGTTCATGAATGTTAGACCAGTGCAGGTCAGCATGGCTGAAATATTTTTGAGTCTTATAAATACAATGCCAGTACAAGAAGTGTGGCTCCATTATCCTTATTCTGCTTATGGATAAAGGTTTGCCACTCTATGTGGAGATGTGCAGTACTGAATGACACAGTTACGCACTAATGCCATTAATAGCGTATTCACTTTCAGAATTGCCTTCTGATATTTTGTTTTGCAAACTATGCAAGTTACACTCAGTGTGCTGACACATGCTAATTTTATGAAGCACATAAATGTGTTTTCTCTCATTATTCCATAGAGTTTTACAACATTAAAAGAATTGTGATGTCCATTAGCTCAAAAGGTTGAGCAACAGGCCAGTATAAGTATTTCATGAATATATGTGGGTTTGAATCGAAAAAAGTTGTCTTTTTTCAATATCTTTGCACTTTGGCATTTTCTATTTAACAACTGATCTGGGAGAACTCTACTTGGTTGGTAGGTTATGCAGTACAGAATTTTACGAATCTAGCATGGGTGTGGTATATTGATGCCTATACTGCTTAGTCCAAGGATGGCAACGGATATCTCCATTATCCTCAAAGTTTGTAGAAGCATTGTAATTGTATTAATAATGATGTATGTGTAAATGCTGGGTAATACATATTACCCATACAGTTTGAAGTATACAACACTATGCTATTCTCATTACTTGTTTTCATCGACTGCCTTCCTACCTAAATTACATGTTTAATTAAACATTAAATTAAATCTCACAGATGAACAGAAATCCCTTTAATGTCCACTTACATATAACAGCAGTCAAGTCTATTATTGCAAACTATGACAGGTGGATCACTGAAGTGCTATACCTATGTTTAATTGCTATGAGCAATGTGATGACATGCAGTCATGAATGCATTGTTTTGTTGTTCAAATCCAAAGCAGATGGCAACAGTTTTACTTTTCTTTTACTTTTTGTGTGATATACAAACACAACTTCACATTTTATGGGATGTAATTCTTCCCGGCATATTTATATAGGTAAGTTTTTTTTAATTTTCATAAATCTATGCAATTGCAGCCAAGATTGATTAGCTAGGCAGGTAGGTTTCAGGTCTGTCCTGTGAACAGAGGTGACAGTGGTAGGTCTGAATCTACAGTAATCCTTTTGTGTGCACATTATTGAGAGTGACACAACAATGACTGTATGTGCAAAATACAATACTGGATTTTATGTCAAAGCCAGATGATGTAATCCTTCGTATTTTTCACTGTTTTGTTGCTGTACATAGCAGTCACTATATATTTACCTGAAACAATCCTTATGTTTCTGTAATATATCCTGTTTTCTTGTTTGCAGGTGATGAAGACCACATTATGCACTGAGCATAGGGCATATGGACAGGCTTGAGGAGCAGCAGAGGATGGCAGGAATGTGTTATCACTGTCCTCCTTTTATTTTCCATAAATACTCCTAATATAGTTAAGACTTCAGGTTTCAATGCATATTCTTAGGACCTGCAGACATGCTAATATTTATGTCAGACTTCCCATAACCCATCTGGAAGGTAAGTGTACTATTCTTTGATTTTTTTTGTGAATAACAGCAATGCTTACATAAATTTAAGTTCAGTGTTGTCTTAGAATTTATCAACAGGATTTTTTGGATAACTTGAGTTTATGCAATTTTTGTTGAACTACGTAAATGACAGACATCTGTGTTTAACTGTCATTGATTTTTTTTTACCTGCATGTGTCATATATAATTTGCTTTTGCTGTTGTTGTAATAGTAAGTAGAAGTGTAGAGTGAATATTATGTTGTGTGTAGTTTGTTCCTTCTTTTATTGAATGGGCGTTTGCTATCTTAACTTTCTTTAATGTCAGTCACAGACATTTGTTGGTATGTACTTGAGTTCCACATCTCTTGCAATTCTGTGTAACTGCACTGTGATGGTTTGTTTAATGCAAAACTTTATACCATTTACTGTCATTGTTGTGCCACAAGCCCCTCATTCTTTTCTGGTATGCCTCAAGTGTTACATTCAATATTTGTGATCATCATTACATTGTTTTAACTGTGCAGCCACATATATAAGCATAATACAAATGTAGGTAGTGACACTGATACATTTCTTGAGGGACAGTTATATATTTGTGTCATACAAATAAACCTAGTTGTGACATGCTGTTGCTGCACTTGTTATTATGCAGTTGTTCAAAGCTTTTCAATTCCATTCCAATTATATGATATTGTGATGTCACCTATTAACCATATTGCATTGCTCATCTCATTTGCATATACATTTGAAGAGTACCAGTGCTCGTTATTCTTACAATGTTTTGAACACACATCTTTTGTTTATAGTATGTCAACATAAAACATTACTTGCACCTAATGACACATTATAGTGGGAATATAAATGCCATATTGACACCTCAGCATAAATGTGTGGGGCACACATAGAATAATGAACAGTGCTCAATAATACTAATGAGTTTCTCTCAGTTTCTGTAACTGATATCAGTGAAAGCTCTGTATGGCAGTTGGTTTACTATAAGAGTTATATTCTTGAAGATATGCTGTTAGTGTCACTCTGAACTTATGCTGTACCCAGTCTTTTGAAATGGATCATGTCAGTGTTATGTGCTTGAGTGGCATTGCTTACTTGTCTTCAGATGAAATTGTATATGTATCTGTGTACTCACTGGTGTTTTATATACATGCTGATGGCTGATATGTCAATAAATCAACAAATATTAACATAATTGTGATTGATAAACATGTCATGTAATGTACTGGAGTAACATAATGACAATGTATAATAGGCCCACTAGCTCATGCATGGTTTTCTATTTATAATGTTGCATAACTATGACAGTACACTTGTTATTATCACAACTTTGTGTCTTGTTATGCAACATATAAATAAACGATATGGGTCATATCTTCTGACAATTACTGTGCAATAACAAATGTACTGTATTATAATATACCTTGAGCAAACATTTTGCATGTCCTGCCTCTTATGTTTTGATGATGTTAATTGCATAGCATATAACTGTCTTTACAATTATGTAGGTACACATCTGATCGCGTTTGTTACAGACATATTTTGCATATTACTGTGATGCACTTTATATACCATTTTGTACATTAGTATGGATTGAATTCATGCCTTATATCACATACGGTGTTACAGTTAGGGTCATACAGTACTGTAATATCACATATATAACAGTTACCACATGTAGACTGTGTAAGTTTGTATGACATGTTATGTAATCATTGATTTTTGGTTAACACCTTTTATGTTTTGTATGTTTTTTTCCCTGTGTTAAACTTTGACAAAGTGTGGGACCCATAGTGGCTCACCAATCATATGCCAAAGATAACAATGTGCCAGACCACTGCGAGGCAACTCAGGTTCCAAAGACCAGGATGATGACAATGACAATTCAGGACCAGCACAAGCCATTGTTCCTGCTGCTCACTGTAGAAGATGTCCAGCATCATGCCAGGGAGATGATTTTTTGGATCAGATCCAGGATATAGTGACATACATCTTCCAGACACAAATGAGGGATCTGATGGGCAATTTCTTTCAGGATATGGCACAAACCATGTACATTGCTATATGTGAAAACAGACACTCATTGTCATGTTCATGATTTTTGACCCCATCAGGGTGGGTTCTCGAGATCATAAGCATTGTCTGTGTGATCCACTTTTGTGATGCTAATACCAAGGTGTTTTCCATATCCAACTATTTACGGTATAAGCACAATTGTGCAGACATCACATGTTGCTGTCATGCTTTTCTGACATACTTCATAGTGTACACTGCACATATCACATCATATATGGTGTTATGTTGCTGCTGCAGTATGACACACATTACCAAGCTATACATACAGTAACTGATATTATTTATGACCATGGTGTCTTTATTGAATGCATTGCTCCAAATGTGCATGGGTGTTACACATTAAATCCATGTGTACATGTACTCCTGTGCATGCAGTGCAGCATAATATTGTTATGTCCAATATACTCTGGCCCTGTATGTGACAGATATGACTGTGGCAGTTAGTATAATGCAAGTGAGACACAATTGCTCTGGTTGTGTTGTCTCTGTGTATACTTAGGTGGCATGACAACACCTCCCATATTACATTATTCCCATTGTTCTCAAATAACGTGTTTATTTGCACATGTTATTCATGTGTATGTATTTCAGCTATTTCTTTATTGGTTGTTGCTGTCTTATGCCTGTTCAACAACATGACAGGTCCTTGCTTATTTGATTTATGTAACATTGTCGTATCATGCGGTCACACAGGCCTTGTATGTGGTATGTACTGGCTAATATAACATGACACAATATTTGCCAGTACATGGCCTTGTGTGTGGTGTTTAGTTGCAAATATTGTGTCATGTTGCATTTCATTATTGTGACTGGTATATATGAGCATGTATCCTTCACATACTACGTTGCATTCAATGTTACATAAATGAATATATGCAGGTGATGCTTTCTTTAGCATCATTCATGACTCCTTTATTTGTCCATATGTTGTATTTGTCACTAGCCAACCTTTTTGCTAATAGCTTATATTATGACATGCATACATAGATTTGCATACATATCCATGTACATACATTTGTAGTTCGTTTTCACTAATTTACATGGAAGTACACATGTATGACAGTATTATGACTGACACTGACACACAATCACTCTAGTAATTTGTGACTGGTTACATGCACTGCGCTGTACCTTTTTTCACAGAACTGTCCTTTGGTCAGTCCTACACATGCATGGTGCTATTTACATCAAGAATGGTGATTGTGGCATCTGTTGTACTATGTTTGGATGGCAGTATATATGTGTATGTGCTACTCAAAAGTATTTTTGTTGTGTACCTGTGCCTCTTGCTGTTTAACTGTTGCAAGTTACTGCATTTGTGTCATTTGTACACATTCCTACACTGCTATTACTCATATATGTATCACCATTTACATTATATTCCATGTCATTGGTGTACATATGAGTGATGAAACTTGTTTCTGATTGGATCATGTTATTCCATTGAATGCTACACATGTACATTGTATACCTGACAACCCATCTGCGTTGTCTCTTACATGGCATATATCTCTGACATATGGACCCCATTTTCCTGTGTTTCTGCTGTGCACACTTATTTCTGCTTTGATGTGGTCCTGCTGTTTGGCACTGTGCTTGTTTGTGTGCCTTTCACATGCAAGGTTGGAGGTTCTAGCCTGCATTCCATTTGCCTTCTCCTGCATTTCCTTTCTGCATTTGCTCATCCTTGCTGTTGCTTGGCTTACACTTGCACTGCTGATAACTTAGTGGATGACTACATTTGATATCCACTGGGTACTCCAGTGATTGCACTATCCATTTAGTGTTCTCCAGCACATACTCACCATCAGTATGTGACATCTCAGCAATGACGTCTGCATTAGTACATATGTATTTTTGCATTGCACCATGGCTGGTATGCATCCCTAGCCTGTTTATCAATTTTCCTTCACCCATGTTGTATAGGCTATATGTGTGCTGTCTGTGTACCTTGCCTCTTCTTTATGGGTATTTCCAACCTTTGTCTGTCATGTCTTGTGATATTGGGTATGTGTTTATACCTGTTCTTTTGCTCTCCTCTTTTTGTGTCTTTTCCATTCCTTCTTTTCTCCAAAAAAACAAAAAATGGGGCCTGTTACCACCAAAAGAAAAAAATGCTCAAGCATGTCTCCCTCACTGTCTGATCTTTCTATTCCATCATACCTCTTATGTGTCCCTGTTCATCACCCACACCTAACATCTGCTTTTCTATCACCCTATTTCCTTGGGTGCGTGCATTACTTGTATTTCCCATTCATGACCCACACCCATTGTTAACTACTGTTAGCCATGGTGAACTGTCTTTGACTGCCCTTTGCTTTAATTAATATTTTTATTAAAAATTTTGAAATTACTTCAGATTATTTATTTATTTACTTTTGATTGCTGGGAAAGTCTGACTGGACAACCATGTCCATTTTCAACGGAGGCCTGGGGAGAAAAGCTCCACACAGAGCAAATCCAAAATAACAAGTATTTCAAAAGATACTTAGCATAAAATAGATTGCAAATATTATCACATACGAGGCAGATATGTAAATGATAAACAACTGTACATAGAATATAAGTTTACATAGGTGGATGGCAACAAATAAGTACTAATAAAGATACAAATGGGTTAGAGGTGATTAACATGAAAGGAGATGTAAAATAACATTGACTTAAATTTACACAAATTTTGTAGGTTTGGAGAGTTCCCATTTGAGGGGATACATATAAATTAATAGGTACAATAATACATAATCAACAGTTAAATCAAGAATAGTAGAGTTAGCATGAAGAAAGATTATCTAAGAGGAGATACCATTTACTGGTAAGCTATGTTTTTATTGTTTGTTTAAATTTGGTTATTGTAGTGCTAGATGTGATGTTAACAGGCAGATATTGGCAATATAATGAGAAGAGGTGGATTCACCAGCATGATTGTTTGCTGTTGAGATCAGTAAAAGGGTCTTGTTACTGGAATGCAGCATTCTA
Organism: Protopterus annectens; assembly: GCF_019279795.1. Taxonomy (NCBI): domain Eukaryota; kingdom Metazoa; phylum Chordata; order Ceratodontiformes; family Protopteridae; genus Protopterus; species Protopterus annectens. The sequence continues at coordinate 1,129,607,198 of NC_056725.1, read as the reverse complement.
CCACAGGAATAAGGCTCTAATAGGCCTTGCAGTGAGAGTGTTTGCAGAATGATAAAAAAAATGTATACCATGTTAAGCTGGGACAGATGTAAACATTGGGGAAGTTCTAACCAGTTTAATTTCTTTAGGGCAGAACAGTGGTGAGATCTGAAAGTAGTGTGTGCTGCATACCTAACTATTTTATTGTAACAGGATTCTAGTTTTGCCAGTTCAGTTTTCCTGAGGTTGATAAGGATAGGTGATGCATAAAGAAGATTTTTGGTCAAATGAGTTTGGGCAATAGCTATTCTTGTATTTTTTCTGAGATACTGCTTGTTCTTATATAGTGCACCTATTTTTTGTGTACTTTTTTAATTAATTGAGAGATGTGGATGTCAAATCTCATATTGGAATCTATTTCCACACCCAATAGTTTGGTGTGTGCAGAGGCAAAAATAGTAGTAGTATTTGAGGAGGCAATGTAAAAGGATTGTGTAGATATACTCATTTAGGATGGAATAGCATGAGTTTTGTCTTATTGGTGTTTAAAATTAAATGGGAATTTGTTAGCCAGGACTCTATTTTGAGAAAGGATGATTGAGTGAGTGCTTGTAGTTCTTGAAAGGTGTTGGCAGTACATATTACTGTGGAATCATCTGCATATTGGATAATTATGGCAAAAGGGGCTGCTGTATAGAAATTGTTTATAAATATGGATAAGACTAGGGGCCAAGACTAGACCCTTGGGGGACTCCTAGGGTGCCTGGAAGTAGGGGAGATAGACTTTGGTGCCAACGTACCAGGGGAGATAGAGTTGGTGCCAATGTACTGCTCGTTGTCTTCCAGTTAAGTAGCTCTGGAACCAGGTAAGAGTAGAATGTGATAAGGCCCTGACAGAGAGAGCATGTAAGAGTTTGTCATGGTCCACTGTATCAAAAGGTTTTGATAAGTCTGAAAAGATGGAGGATATATGCTTACATTGTGATGGGTGTATTTATATGTCTGTCAACAAATGATGACTATACTTAATTGTTTGTAGATATTTGCCATTTTTCAGATAGACTGATGCACATTTCTCTTCCTTTAGTACTTTTCACTTATTACTGTAAATTCCATTGAGCTTGCATAATTTCCGTGGTGATACACACACTGTATATATCATACTTTATGAACACGTTTTCTTGGCATACAACTTTGAAATGACTACTTGAGGTTGAACTGACATCGTTGGTTATGTCTATTTGTGCTGAGTTATTCTTTGTAGACTGAAGCATTTTTGCATATTACATGCTTAACCGCAATTTTTGCTTGGAACGTACTCCACTGGATTCCATGAACGTTATGGAATCCAACCCTATATGCAAGTAATCCAACCCTATATGTAAGTTCTCTAAGTCATTCATCTTTAAAATGCATTTCTTCAAATATTATACTATAAAACAAATACAACAAATGTTTTATCATTAAGTAATCCAAAATCCATTTGTTTAATGAGTGTCTGTTTTCACATATAGCAAAATGAGATGTAACCTTTCCCCTAAATATGAAAGCTTATTTTGCTGTTTTTCGTTTTATTGGACCTGATTGTTTCTTATGAACTTCCTTGACCAATGATAGAAAATAACTGAATTTTATTTTTGACTCTTTCAAATTTTTTGTTACTGTTTTCCTAGCTATAGCTAGTGTAGACCTCATAACAGGATATTGATAATTTCTGATGCATTTAAGTAACCGAATATTGTATAATATATTAAACATGATCCTACCTGGCCATAATACTTGACAAAACTATTGTATTTGTTCCCAATGATATTAAACCATGGTACAGTCTAAGAATGTGTGCTTCCAGTCTGCTTTTATAGTCATCTTACACCACAAACATGTATAATTTATTTCTTGAATTTCTTTAATTTCAGATAACTTGCCTGGAGTATAAAAAACTTTGTATAGAAATTTCCAGGGCTATATCTTCCAAAAAATGGAAAATGTTGTAAAGTTTATGGACTTTTGCAAAAGTAATTGTTATTTAAGAAATAAAAAAAAAAATTTTTGTCATATGTGTCCAGTAATTTTCAGTAATCTGTTACCATACACACAGGATCAATGTTGTAGACTGACAGTCATATGTTCATAGGTTTATAGGAGGCTAATGACCACCAGGGCCTTTAAAAGCCTAGCCATGCAAATGAAACTAGTTTTGTCCTTGAGTTCCCTTGGTACATCACTCTTCCATGTTGGTGAGTATTAGGTCCAGTCTGGTTGAAATGCCCAATATCTGGTCCTAAGTGTTTGTGTGGATAAAGTCCAGGAATCATTCTACCTGTGAGTTTGAGGCAGTGTATGTTTCCCAGTCAATAGAAAGGTAACTAAACTCTGCCATGAGTATGGCATTTGGTTGGATGGTGAGTGCTTCTAGTAGGTCTACATAAGAGCTGTGAGCTTAATAGCCTGCCATGTCATGGAAAGGAACCTTGTCAATAGAGACTGGGATGTGGATTGACTCCACAGCATCATCATTTTTAACTGACTTGGAGTTGTATTTGTTGCTAGTGTAGATCAAGACACTTCCATTTTAGTCCCTGCTTGTGCTGCTTTTGGTTTAAGTGTGTGGACATCATTGTAGCCTTCCACTGCCAGAATAGTTTCTGTAGCTTTAAATCAAATGTAACAGCACAGATGGTGACATTGTCCAGAGTGAGAAGTGCATGTAGGGTGTGGGGTTTCTTTTTAGGCTCCTAGCATTGTTTTTTTTTTTTGTTTTTTTTACTATATTGGTAATTTTGTCATTTTGACATTGCCTAAAAAAGGCTCTAAGGTGTTATATAAAGTTTTAGCCAATATCCGAAACTGAAATATTAAAATCATTTAGGATCTAACATTTCATGATACGGTGATTAAAATATCAAAGGCTATAGTTTCATGCAAATTCAACAGGTATGTTATAAAATCTTTTGTTGCCATAATAGCTCAGGCCATTTGCTGTTTTAAATAATATTTTCCAATTGTAACTGCCCCTACAGGAAGTGTTTTGCATAAGGGGAGACAGGTGTTAGCCCTTGCTGTATACAGTATTGGTATTTAGGGTGCTCATTCAGTACTGACTGGGAACATTATATATTTCATGGTATATATGTCTGTGGGTGTGTGGTTCTGTGGACCTATACCTGTAGCTCAAGATGTTACAGAGCTACTGTCTTCATCTTAGGCTGCCAGTGGGTTCAGATTCCCCTTTGGTAGGCTGTTTTGACATCACTTGTGTTTCTTATACTTCACAGTACTACAGGAACTGCATTTTATGGGAATATATGAGAGCTGCAGTCTCCATGGCACAGGTACAAATTTCACACATATGCTTTATTAATTTGCCAGAATTAATCTCCTTAAAAAAACTATAATACTGATCCACAGTAACCTTTAGCATAAAAAATACGTAATAAATAGTAAAATAAATATACATGCTTATACTAAAATACATGCCATATAATCATCAAGACTAACAGATATAATTAAATTATTTAATATATAAGATACTAACCAATGGGAATAATTATACCTACAAAACATGAATTGATTAAAATTTAACCTACTTTGGAAATAATATTGACATATCTATATCCCTGTACCAAAATAATAATAAAAAATACAATATGTAATGGGATACCATGTCATCATTTATTATTTCCAAAGTTTAAGATTAATTCTAGCGTATTACAAATGCACTAACTAGTTATTATTTGGGTAGTATCTTTTTTAAAAGCTTTTTAAAATGGATTCTTGTTGTGGCGCCAAAAAGTGTATAAATTAGCCTATGTTGATTGTTTTGATGATTCTGATGAAGTCCACATGTTGGGTGGATGAAAGCGCTTGATCCGCATATTTTTTATTTGTCCGTTGTTATGTGAATTGCCAATTAAACAGGACGTATTATTGCTTTCCATGTGGGTGTCTTCCTTCAGGCACTAAATAGTGTTATACGTGTTCCACGTATTTTCGTTTTTGTAGTTTTTTACACTATTTTTTAGCTTGTTGTTGATTCCAAAAGACATGTGTGAATGGGCATGCCTTCATTGAAGGTTGGGCGTTGAGCTGGCAACTCGGCACCGTGAAAATCTACTGCCAATCATTAGCGGACCGGAGTTCCGCTGTGGAGACCCCTAACCGGGAAAAGCCAAAAGACAACAACATTGACAATATACATACATATCTATTGACAAAGTAGTGGAGGCAAGTTCTTACATTTTGCCATTTATTACAAGTACTAGTTAACCAAAACAATTTAACTGATGTCAGCAGCTAAGAAAAAAGAATTTCTAATAAGAACCACCTACATAGTTTCATGTAAGAAAATGGACATATCTAATCTTCTAATAAACAACTTGAGTAATAGTGCTTAATATTTCACTTTATTTACATTATACTTAAAGCTCTGACTCTACCAAGACATGTCGATACTGCAAAAACTGTCATAAGTATTGGTTTTCGCAGATAACAACTTACTAATACCCCCAAGTCACTTTGGTTAAATTCTAAATGCACTACAGAACATAGCACACGTTTTGAAAGTGATATGGTAAAGTACTAATGTGTGCTTTGCCTTATAAACATTCTATATACTGTATTAATTTCACAAATCAACTCTTTTAGCAACCATTCCCAAAAAAGAGATTGAGTGCCTTACTGAGGATACCCATAAAGGACTTGGTGAAGAGCAATCACACAAATAGAAGTTACTGATAACTTAAAGAAAAGCAAATCATAATACTATTCAGCAAAATGGTTTTCAATGTAAAAAGAAGGTCAGTTGCTTTAGCATCTCAATGACCCTACAATGCCAGTTTCTGGTCAGCTATGCCTAACCAAATTGCACAAAATGTCAAATATATAATTCTGTAGCATTATCTCCCTTGCACAGTCCCTAACACACTCAATACTTCTATACAAAGAAAAGTGTGCTTTCTTCATTTTTAATATAGTTCATGCAAGATTATAGCAAACCCACTTTCTGAAGTGCCCAATGTAGCCCTCTACCAGGATAAATTATCCCAACCAGTCACATCTCTCTCTCTCTTAATACAGACTCAAAGGATCTTTGAGAATTTAGAAGATTACTTTGCTCACTCGCTATCTGTAAAAAACTAGAAGTCTGCTAGGGTAATTCCCAGGTAGTAATGGGGAATAAAACTTCAGCGTGAAGGGCACTGAAGGCAGTTTTGGAACATTTCTTAATTTTTTTCATCTTTCAGCAGCTCTTCTCATTACTTAATAACATCCCTAAATGAGTGTTGAAAACAGGACAGGCACAAGCAGCACATCCTCTGCATATGGTTTGGGAAGAAGTGTAAGTGAGAACATTACCAACACCAATTTTTATAGGATGCCCAAGGAAGTCTTCCTCCTTTCCACACCAGCATGTACCTTACTTTCTAAAAATAACTTTCCCCACCCCATAAGTGTAGGAGTAGGGGTAATGTGACACACCTACTGTAACGGATGAACAAGGGTATAATGAGGCATAATCAGCAGATAGGGCAGCAGGTTTGAAAGCCTTCACAGATGGTTTACTGAGGTAGGGAATGCGTTTAACTATATAATTACTCATCTGAAAACTTTTTGACAGGGGTGGGAAGCCTGCCTGACATTTTTTAGCTCTGGCTGCTTCAGGACATAGAAGAAGGCAGCGTTGCATAGCGACAGCATTCAAACCAATTGATTTACTATTTTTATGATGCTCTACTGAGCAGGTGCACTATATACAGAATACAGATATGTTTTTTCATCTGTACTGCATTTCAGATTTGCTTCTATCAAGCTGTAAAAGAATTGTGCCATTTATACCACTCCTACTATGATGGCCTGTCACAGAACAGAAGCATAAATCCACTGCACAAAAAGTCTGACAAATGATGAGCCTGCAAATGTAGCATTAGTAAATGAGAGCTGCACTTTAAGAAAAAAATGTTCACCTCAATCAGTCTCAGTTTGAAAACATGCAGGTACCCTACCAATGGAATAGCTGCAGGCAGAGCTGGTTGTTTTTCACACTCTCCAACTCTGAGTCACTCCAACAGGTAGTCAGGCACACCTGTGTATGTTAATGAGGTTGCGGGATAACACCAGCATCAGTTGAGAGGTATGGATAGTGGAGGAGACATCTATGTCACATGCTGGCATCTGGAAGAAATAGTAGTGGGTCTTATTGATAAGTGGCTGGATGCTAGCTAGCATCAACTACTTAGAGGCCTTTCTCTGGTGACTTGTTGAGTTACATCCCTGCACCACACTGGCTTTACCATCAGAGTCAGTGCCACTGGTGGTAGAGCTCAGGGTGTTGACTAAGCTCTCACTGTATTACAGCTGACAGGGACTGGGGCCACACTCCCAGTCCTATTATACTGGTGCCTTCCCCCTTGAGTTGATGTCTTCCCCTATTTATTGTCCAGTCCTCTGAGAAACCACTGTCTTTCCAATATGTCTGATATCTCCTTCTTCACCGAGTTCTCATGCCTAATTGTGTCAGCATTCCCCCTGTCATTCTTGTTTGCTTTCCATGTTTTTCTGCCCTTGCTGCTTTTCATAATCCTCTCACCTTTCTCTTAGTCTCCTCACTACTTTCCCTAAATCACTTTCTCTTCATATGTATAAAATGAAAGCTGAACAGCAACGACAAAAATCCCTCTTTCCCCACTTCTACATGCTTACCCCTTCACATCACTTTCACGTATTCCCATTTCCTGCCTTTATTTGGGTTAAAATACATCAGAACCCATTCTTCATGGCCCTTTAATAACATAACATAACATAATAATATGGCCCTATAATAACATAAGTTTTAATTCTTGTCAGTACTGTGCGAGTGGGACCGTGAGAATCCTTGTCAAGGCACATTTACTAAGAACAAGCACTGCTTGTGCATCCATTTATCCATCTCCCTGTGGCTGCAACATAGTACTAGACTCTCTTCCGGCAGTCCCTGCTGCAGCAGCGAGCAGGATATTTAATGCACTGTATTTCCCCACATATTTTATTCTTAGTGAGCTTTCAGCCTCATCATACAAACAAGGTAAACAGTGCTGGGCTGCCCACCCAAAGTCTTTCTGAATCCAAGCCTTAGAGATAATAAAGTTAAGAGCAAAATATAAAGGCTATCATTACAATATTGGCTTTTTTTTCAGTTTCAGCTCTAAATATATAATAACATCAAAATAGGCCTTGTAAATAACCAGATTACTGGTGTAGTAAACGACAACTAACCAAGTGTAGTAAACAACTGCTAAATGCTATGTTGACAAAGAAATATAGGATTAACTAAAAGCTTAATTAAGAAAGCTACATTTCAATGAAAGGGATAGTTATCTCTTATTACCCTAAGAGTGACTGATAATCAGAGTTTTTTTTCTAAGCGTGCACCATCATTAAAAAGTTACCTCCACTATGTCTTTAGATTCATTTCTATCACAGTCTGAAAATCCCAGTGTAATTAATTCCAAGGTATTTTGTGCAACCTGACAGCAATGAAAGGGAAGGGTACACTATTTTGTAGCCAAACAAATGCTGTTACTATTACAGGGAAGAGACATGTTTTGCCTTATTTATTTGTCTATTTGTTTATTTGCATTTATTTACCAGGAACCATCTGAGTCATGCAAGGCCCATTTTTAGGAGAGGCCTGGAGAGAAATGCTCCTAAAGTATATTTAATGAGACAGAAACATACAAAGATATTATAGTAGTCCCTGTCTGAGTACAAACAATATTTGAAATATAGTGATTACAAATTCAGCATAGAGACTAATCATTTAGGTGAATATGACAAGTAACAGTTGTCAAAGAAATACAAGTAACAAAAGGGGGATCACATTAGTGGAAGTAGTTATTGTACAGAGTTGTAGAACAGTCGGAACATGAGAGTAAAAGAAGACAGAGATCAAGAGCTAAATGTAAAGTCCTATTATAGCATAAAACAGACTCTATTGTTGTGTCAGTAATGTCAGAAACCCTGAACCAGATATTCTGAAAACCAGTCAGTCATCTGCAAATAGGCCCTCCAGATGCTGATTTATCAAATCCCAGCCATTTAAATGATGGATCTCCCTAATGTGTTATGGAGAAAGAAGGCATTAGACCCAATGACTTAATTTCTCTTTTTTTTTCATTCCTACAGTACTTAGAAAAGAAAGTTTTTTTCATTAAACACAATCACGGAAAGTGCCTCACTGTTCCTTTCAAATGAACAACAACTTGCAAAACTTGGCTGTCTGGGATCTTACATATTAGTTTCAGTCTTACCCTTGGCTCCTTAGTCTGCAAACTAGAAGCTTATTTCACAGCAAAAAAAGCCAGCATATCACATCATTACCTCTGCAAAGGTACTGCTCTGGGTTCCAGTAATTGCTTACATCTTCAACTTACCACTGTCAACCACTCTTCTATCTTTTTATTAGTTTTGACAACATGCATTGTCTGTACTGCACTGTCTTCAGAAACAACAATGCCATCCACCGTCTCTTACAGGTTAATTCTCTCTGAGGTTCTGCCCTCTTACCTTCTCTGAAAATGTAAGACAATTTCTATAGATTTCTTGCCAGATATTCTGTCTTCATAGATTATACTTCTCAACTGTACAGATTTTTACAGACTGTCCAGATTTTTGCCTCATATTTTGGCCTGTTAGTCATAAAATTGTGGTTTTCTGGCAAACCATTGCCAAATCTTTGAGAACTGAAGTCAGAAAATAATGATGGGCATTTGAGATTCAGACTTCATACCCTTTAGTAAACTCATGCTAATGCAAAACCTGTTATTATATCAACTTTCTAAGTTTGTAAAAGCAATATTTAAAAATTGTCCCTATTTGTAGGCCTTTGCCCCCCCATTATTTATGTCTTTGTCCAGATTTCTTGCTCTGAGAGGTTGAGAGCTATGATACACATACCTGCTTGGATTAAAAAGATTAAAAGAAAAGATCACAAGCCTAGTGGGACTAATCAGATATAGCAAATGTATGAATAATTAGTCAATCACCATCAATTAGTGTCCGTTTTGCAGCCTATCCCACTAGCAGGACTAAATCTCTTATATGTACCATCTCTTTAAGCTCATTTCAGCCTCCAGCCAGCTTTATGTGTTCTAGACCAAATGTTAGCAACTCTGCATTTTGTTTGATTCCAGGAACTGCAAGGTAATTTTAGTGAAATAAAACATGTACTTCTATTCTTGAGCCAGGCTTTGTCAAACACAGGTATCAGTGGCATACGCAGTCTCCACAACTGGGAACATTTTTTCTAGAAGGGCACCAGAATCTTGACTTCAGTGGATGTGTGTGTGTGTGTGTGTGTGTGTGTGTGTGTGTGTGTGTGTGTGTGTGTGTGTGTGTGTGTGTGTGTCCACATGTATCTGCAAGTCTGCAAGTGTGCACTGGTGCGTGTGTATGAGCCATGCAAGTACATTTATGTGAATATGCATAAATAGATGCATGCAAGTGTGAGTGTGTGTGTGTGTGTGTGTGTGTGTGTGTGTGTGTGTGTGTGTGTGTGTGTGTGTGTGTGCATGAGTGCGAGTGTGTGTGTGTGTGTGTGTGTGTGTGTGTGTGTGTGTGTGTGTGTGTGTGTGTGTGTGTGTGTGTGTGTGTGTGTGTATCTGCAAGTCTGCAAGTGTGCACTGGTGCGTGTGTATGAGCCATGCAAGTACATTTATGTGAATATGCATAAATAGATGCATGCAAGTGTGAGTGTGTGTGTGTGTGTGTGTGTGTGTGTGTGTGTGTGTGTGTGTGTGTGTGTGTGTGTGTGTGTGTCTGTGTGTGTCTGTGTGTGTCTGCGTGTGTGTGTGTGTGTGTGTGTGTGTGTGTGTGTGTGTGTGTGTGTGTGTGTGTGTGTGTGTGTGTTTGTGTGGTCATGCACCCTTGTGCTTCCATCTTGCATAACTCAGCAGTTATGAGAATGCTTACCTCTCAACTGTCACTGATTTTTTCCGAATGTGTTTTTTTCCTCAAATTTTTGACCTGCCACTCATAAACTTTTTTTATTTTCTGATAAATCACTAAAGTTTTCAGACAAGCCAATAATGCAAGCTTTATATTACTTATTGTTCAGAAACTGCATGCTAATGCAAAACATGTTATTATATCAATTCTTTTTTAACTGACTTCGATTAATTAAAAGTTCTCCCTGATTTTGCCCCCCCCCCCATTATTGCTGATAAGGCTGGAATTAAAAGTACACTGTAAGTACAGGCCTAGCTTGCTTACTCAGTGTACCACGCAGTCTTGGTAGTTCTACATATTGTTATCTGTGTAAATGGACTCATGGAGATGGTTGCCATAATATAGCACACAGGCTTGGAGCTGAACACTATCACTATTGTGGCTGAAGTTCTGGGATGGGCTGCTATGATGTGGATAGCCACATGGTAGTGAATGCAGACAGTGATATGGCTTGATAGCTGTGGGACTAAATTTCATTATACGATACAGAGGCTTGTCACAGGCTGCCTTGTAAGCGAACTCTTCTGGCTGTTCTTCAGTGACTTATTGCAGTGCAGTATACAGTCACAAAATTCAGTCTGTGTGATGTAAGGGATGATGTACTGCAGTGCCACACACACACACACACACACACACACACACACACGCACAGACACACATATACACACAGCCAACATACACACACTCACACACAGCCAACATACACACACTCACACACACACACACACACACACACACACACACACACACACACACTCACACACGTGCACACACACACACACACACACACACACACACACACACACACACACACACACACACACACAAGCTTTATACATGTTTACAATAGAATAGCTTTACCTACTTTCATTGTGGTCTTACTACTTTTATAGATGGGTAGCAGTTGCATAAGAGCATTAACACTGTTTTCAGTTTGTATATAACAGTTCCATAAAAATCTGTATTTCTTAGTATGATGTGTAATATGTCATGTGATTCAAGGCTAGGTTTTTAACATCTTCTGCTTAGAATATACAAAAAAAACACCCTAAGTTGATGAGAACATCATGCCTGAGCTACTAAATTATTACTGTACCCATACAAGCATGCTCTAAGTAAAACAAGGGTGAAAATACACAGATCTTAACATGCAATAATAACACTGTTGTAACTTGTGTCAGGCAAAATGGCACACAACCAATGGATTACTAAATGTGAAGTGAAACTGACAGGCTGCTGCCTCTTACCCAGGATGAGCAGAAGCGGAGAAACAGAGTCTTCTTCACAGATTACCTTCTGATACGAAAGAGAACATCAAGTACAACTTGCCACATGAACACATCTCAGATGGGAGCTCTTCCATGTGCACCATTTGAGAGACAGGGGTATTGAAACAAAATCATAACCATAATGGTTAAGGTCTTTGTCTTTCACGTACTAGGTACAGTATTTGAGCCTGACCTCTAGCCAATGCCTGTGTGGAGTTCAAATGTCCTCCTTGTGTTTTTGTGGGGTTCCTCCAACCTCCCAAACACATGCTGGGTATTTCCTCCTCAAACTCACCCAAAATTGAAGAGCTGTTTAGACAAGTTGCTTTAGGCTATGATGCACAGTACTGCACAGTTTACTGTAGACAGAAGAGCACAAATTACAGACCACAGACTGGGCCCATGCACCATTTCAGGGCTAGCCATTCAATGGTGTAAAAATTGGCTCTGGTTGATCTGGTTATGCTGACTAATGTTGAAAAAAAAATTTTAATGGATGTTTGTTAGTGATAAGTGGGTTAAGTACCTGGCCTACTCTGACCTAAACAAGGTACCAATGCTAATAGCTGGAGGGGTCTATGCACCTATGTTGGCTAGTATGCATGTTTGCAAAACCCAGCAATCCTGGCTCTATAAGCTACTTGTCAACCAGCATCCATTTGACCACCCGCGGTACCTAGTTTAGCTCTGTTGAGTAGAAGCTGGACATAAAACCAATCAATTTGCTAAATATGAACTAAGGATTGCTACACTGAATGTAGGTTCATTTGAAAAGATGCAGCTTGGAAAAGGATGAATGTCATCATGGACATCCTCTGTATTTTAAAGTCAATGTGGAAAAGTCTAGCAAAGCCACAAATGCAAAAAGGGCAGACTAGAAATGATGTGGGAATTCTGATAAGACAGAGTCTTTTGCAACCAGTGAGGGAATGTCATCAGAATTAGTGATAGGCTCAAGGCACTCAGACTGCAATGTAAAGATAAGGTAGTATTCATAATCTCAGCTTTTGCGCCACATCTGGCATTGCAAGGAAAAGAGTGCATTCAGGTAAAAGTTGCAGGACCTACTGCATAAAGAAGGACAGCATGAGTTGGGGCTGATAATGGGGAACCTCAGTGCTCACACTGGGATAGACAAAAGTGGATATGTAGAATGCCTGGGTCCACATGAGTGGGGAACCAGAATGAAGAATGAAAGGCTGTTCTAGACTTTGATCTGGCAAATGACTTGAGGGTGACCAACACATGGATCAGCAAGAGAAACAGTCACAACATCACATACAAGAGTGGTCAACTTGCAACTCAGGTAAACTTCCACCTGGGATAGAATCTAAGATTGCAAAGTCATCCCCAGTGAAACAGTCAGCCCACAGCATAAACTACTGGTGGCCACATTCAGCTACAAGCAGTGATCAGACAAGACTGTAAGGTCAACAGAGTCTAAGAAAATGACCAGGAAATTGACTAGAGTGAAAGCATAAGAAGCGCTCTGTGTTCTAGCAAATCAGGAGAGGAGGAAATAGGAGGAATCAAAGAAGATTGATAAGAGCTTGAAACATCATACATGAGCCCCGGGATTCATGAAGCTTGAGCCAGGTGCAGGAGTAGCGTAGGCGGTATAATGCCAAATATGGCTACCAAACAATTCAGGCACGATCCAATTCCACGTGCACTACCAGCGTACACCAGATCTGCACAGCCCTTGGCTCAGGTATGCTAATCACCCCATGTGCAGTACTGCACCATGCAAATGAAGGTACATAGCGATTCATTAAGTGGTGCAGGCATAGCGTAAGCCTACAGAAATGTAATCCAAAAAAAAGGTTTACATTTTGCCAAACAGAACATCAGAGCTATGAAAGCGGACCAGACTCATGTATTACAAAGTTAACATATGCCAATGGCTAAATATACAGCCAATGGCATAAGAAAAGATGCACAACACCTAAAAAACAACATTTAATGTCATGTCCACAGTAACACAAAGTACAACCGCAGGGCATGTGTGCACAAACGGGAAAACAAGGAAAGTATATACAAATGTCATAAAATCACAATGTAATACAAATCATGATTTCACCATAATACTCAATGGTATGCATGGTACACCACAACCAAGCTGTAAGGGTTGCTAAGGGTTTGTGACAGTGTTCGGCATGGTAACTATGAATTAGTAGTCAATGCTATGCAAATGAGGCAAGTAATAGTGAATTGCAAATGTCATGCCAGACTAAGGACGTACCATACGGCACATCACTACAACACCGAGGAGTGGTTTGGAGGTATACATGACATCAGCAGTGGGGTGTGCCACCGTAGCTGTAAGCACATTGGAACAATGCAAATCCGGGCCTCCTGTAGCTAAGCAAAGCCGCAGGATAGGGGTGGGGATGTAGGTATAGGTTCATAGCTTCGTAGGTTCATACTAGGCTATCTGCCCTTGGGCATTTACAAGCCTAGCCAAAGTGTGTTTGGCTTTTGCCACCCATTTTAAATGAATTTTGCTATGCCCTTTTTCAAGGTTAGTATACTGTGCCTCTGTCTAACAGTGACACAGAAGTGATACCCGGAGTAAATCTACGATCTCCCATCCACTCATCAAGATTCCTCTTGAAGAGAGTCAATGAGGGACTCTGCCTAACCTGGACTGGGATTTTATTCCAGAGTGAAGGGAGCCTCTGGGTTATGAATCTGTCCCTCCAGCATGACCTATTTATTTCAGTGCTGAGGTTCAAGTCTCTCGAGCGCGTAGCTCGAAGGGATTTGGATTTTCTGAGGTGCAGCATGTCCATTAATTCTGGGTTGGACATGGCATTATACGTCAGGCACAGATAGCCTCTGAGCAGGCGGTATGCCACTGAGTAGAGCTGGAGTTTCTTTAACTGGGCAGCATATGGCATCTGTTTCAGCCCTTTGATCCCCTTGGTGAGGTACTTTTGGGGTCTCGCCAGTTGCTGCAGGTGTCTGGTAAGGTATATCCCAAAAGGGGCATTGTACTCAATTATGGGCCTGATGATGGATGAGTAAAGAGGCACGATGACCTCCCCTGATCTAGATGTGAATCCCTTCATGATTAGGTGGGCTATATAAAATGTTTTTCTAACCACTTTGGCCACGTGGTTGTCGAATGAGAGATTGCTATCAACTTGGGTCCCCAGGTCCCTAATTATAGCATCGTTTATCTGAGAGCACATATGGTGCCTGAAAGCGCATGTGTACGTGGATGAAAACATGCCCAAAACCCGGTAAGCGGATGCACGCACCATGCACCACAGCTCAAACAGGAAGGTTAGGGGAAGAAAATAAGGAAATGGTGCAGTAGGGTAATTGGAGTACAACTAAGCAATTAACACCTATTAACTCACAGTGGGCAATCGACGGCAGCTAACAAGTCTGCTTGCAGCAACTGCAGAACAGGATAGGGAAGGTGTCGGACTGCAAAGAAAAGAGAACTGTCACCGCAGAGCAAAACAAACCTGCAGTAGATCGGCCATAGATAAGCAAGGTTTTGGAAAGTACAAAAGAAAGCAGGCTGCTGGATGCATGCCAAAAAATGGGAGGGGAAACATTAAGAAATGTTAAGGAAAAGGCAAGAGGTAATCCATGGCAGCTAAATGTAATTCAACACCAAAGGCACCACAATAGCAGTACCTGTGGTAAAACACATAAGATAGCCTGTAGCTCCGATTGTACATACACACCCTATGACATCATCAGTGTTCAAAGCACAATAGTATAAAGTGTGAAGGCACCTCACATACACCTGTGTATTCCTAAATACTGCACCATCGGTGTAAACAGACGGGAAACTTTTACAATGTACATGTTGGGAGCTGCCATAGCTGTGATTCATCACCATGTGTTAGACACTGAAGGTGTTGTGGAGGATGATGCTGACAACCACCGCAGGCCCCGGAGGAGGAGAAGAGTGTTCAGACCAAGATAGTAGAGCGTTACAGGGTGGACAGGGACATCTTACAGCAAATAGTTGAGCTGTGCCGACCACGCCTGAGATCCAGAAACAACAGAGAGGAACCCATCCCAGTGGACACGATGGTATGTGTAAGCTTGAGAATACTAGCCACAAGTACCTTTCAAAGGCCAACTGGAGATATAATGGGGATCTCACAGACATCAGCATCCAGGGTACTACACCAGTTCCTGGATGCCATGTTACCACATGCCAATGAGCATATATACTTCCCCCAAACTCAGGAGGAGTTGGCCAGCAATATGTGTCTCCTCCACCATGTGGCACACTACCCGGAGGTACTGGGTGCAATAGACTGCACGCACATACATATCAAGTCACCACACGGTGAGCATGGTAGGCGCTACATAAACCGCAAGGGATACCACTTCATCAACTGCCAGGTTGTGTGCAATGCCCAGGGCATTATCATGGATGTATGTGCTGGTAGCCCTGGAAGCTACCATGACTCCCACATCTGGCATGCCTCACAGCTGTATCAGGTATTTGTCAGGGGGGACATCCCATATGGCCACCTTGTGGGAGATGCTGGCTATGCACTGGAGCCATGGATGATGACTCCCATCAGAAATACACACACACCCATGCAAGAATGCCATAATGAGGCACACACACAAGCCAGAATGATCATAGAGCATGTGTTTGGGATGCTGAAATTAGGGTTCCATTGCTTGGACATATCTGGTGGAGGCTTGCAGTACTCTCCAGGCACGTGTGCCCACATCTTCATAGTATGTGCCATGCTACATAATATGATCCTGCGGAAACAGCTGCAGCAAGGACATAATGGTGAAGGCCCTCACAGCCCACCACAATTGCCAAGGCCATCACAGGCACAGAGGGATTCAGTCCACGAACACCCTGTGCCAGCCCCAGTAGGCAGATGGAGGCATGCCCAATATGCCCATGCCTTGGCAAAGAGGGAATGCATAGCACATACACTGACAGTGTAGGCCCCTTCGGACTGACTCACCTCTCCACCTGCACACACAGTAAACTGGATGGCACGCACACACGACCACCTGTAAATTGTAATGTATAGGTGGCCTACTGTGGGAATCCTACATAGGCAGCCCTCAACCATTGCACACACAACAGCTATTGGAACAAGGAAAGTCAACACCTGAACAGTACACGCACCTAACAGCATATGTTGATACTGTATGTATAGGTTCCTAGGTACATCGGTAGGTACATGCCTGATTGTCAGAGGCCATTCATCAGCCGAGGCAAACAGTGTCTGCTGTTGCCACCACATCGATTAACCAACTGTCCCTCAGTGGAGCAGAGCCAATTGCGGGATCCATGTGTGTAATCACTGTTCCCCACACACTCTGCATGGATTCCCTGGTGTGCTAATGAGGGGCTCCATATAATGTAATCAGGGATGTAGTGGCAAAGCATGGGGAGTACCCATGACAGGTATCTGTCTCCCCAGCATGCTCCACCTATGGTTGTGTGAAGGTGTAGCACATTATAGTGTGTGGCTCACTGTGACATAGATTCCCAATGCTGGAGCACATCCATTAAACATCACTTGGACATACCGTTAATAAGTCTCATCCATATGTAAACTAGCTGAGTTACACATTTGATTGCAGTATGGAGTAACAGCCATAGTACAGTCCACATACAAAACACCATAACACGTGTACAAATCCCAGATGCCCAAGTGGTAAAGGCACTGACTGTCGTGCATGTTCCCTGTTCCACATCCTGCAAGGGCCATTACGTAATCCCGAAGGCACGAATAATGGATGTTGGATGCAGGTCATCAGATCAGGTTTAGCACATGTTAGCGGGTTTAAGCACTGGCAAGTGCTGGTAAGCGTCATTTAAACATGACTATATGGATATGCGTGAAACAAGGCTAAGCTTTGCTGAATATTACGCAGATCACAGTCAACGATGTCCAGAACAGGCGAAACTAGCATTATTCACCCCTGTACTAATAGTGCCTGCTCTGAAAGGTAAAACGACCACTGCCATGAGTAGAACACGCAATCATGTACACAATCACCTAACACTAAGCTACCCGAGATGTACCAACGGCAGGTGTGTATTGTGACAGGTTAAAACACAAATGTGCGGAGTTCAGAAAACAGTATACACTGCCATGTACACAACGAAAGGTGTGTTCATTCTCCCTGTCAGTCTCTCTCTCTCTATATATATATATATATATATATATATATATATATATATATATATACATATATATAATAGAGATAGAAAGGGTGATAGATATATGTCTATATATACGGATTCACCTATATCTGCAAATATATAGATAGGTCAACGACATGTACACAACCATGGAGGTACAAATAAATAGGATACTGCCAATTACCGAATGTTTTACATACCGACATGCGTAATCCCGAGGCTTAAAGACCAAAAGACCATGGTACCAGAACACTAGAACCATGAGTAATATTATCACGATGTTAAGGGACATTTAGTTATCACTGCCGATGCTGCGGTCCAGGTAGGTACTGTGTTCAACTGTGTTTGTGATTGCTGTAGTCTGTGTAAGTGTGTGTTGAGGGTGCCGTGTGCATTTCTGTGGGACTGTAATGTGTGTGTGTGTGTGTGTTTGCATCGTGTGTCTGTTAGTGCTAACTCGGAGGTAGATCATTACGGTAGGTGTGGTCATAGCTGGCCGTAGGCATACGGTTTCCACCTGTCCCACTTTAAGAGAGACAGCCCCTCGTTGGGCAGTTGTGTCCTGACAACAAATATTACAAAGGGCAAATGTCCGAGATTGTACGACATAATTATGTCCCATATATTATGTAATAGTTGCATTAAATAGTTATTCCTTTATCTAAAATATGTAAATGTTACAAGAAACATGATAAGTAGCTAAAGTGCTACAAGAATAAGTATGTATTTAGGATAAAAGTACGTTCTATCCTGTGTACTGACTGGGGGTATGTGCGGCCTGTAAACACCGATGTGTGACCTGCAAATGTCCCACTATGGCCATTTGAAAAGGTGGCAACCCAAGCCAAAGAGGTTAGGGTTGCCACCTTTTCAAATGGCCAAAGTGGGACATTTTTGGTACAAACATCAGATTTTACAGGCCAACACATACTCTCGGTCACTACAAAGGTTAGAACTTATTTGTTTGCCTAAATAAAAGCTTATTCTTGTAGCAATTTAGTTGTCTATTCTGTTTCTTATAACATTTAAGTATTTTAGATACAGAATAACTGTTTTATACAACTATTACATAAAATACAGGAAATAATTTTGTCCTAAAATCTCAGGACATTTGCCATTTTTAAAATGTTTTGTCAGGACACAACTGCCCAAAGAGGGACTGTCCCTCACAAAGTGGGACAGGTGGTTACCCTAAAAGAGGTTCTATCACCAACACAATTGCAATGAGTGCAAATATCTGTGACAGAAATACATGAGACAGCTGTCATTTAGTAACATTCCCTTACATATCGATGTATTTCCGGAGGGATTGAAGTATCAACCTCACCTGCATGCTGTATAGGAACCTATTAACAATGGCTCAATATATAAGCCTGCAACAACCATAGTTTTAGTCTACTAAATGATAGGTCTTCAATTAGGGAAGGAGCCCACACACACATATGGAATATGTAGAAATGCAGTCCCCACAAACCTGTATATGCTATGTACACCCACCTAAATCTCCCCCACACCCGAAACAATTGCAATACAGACTGTAATAACATCACAAACATCCACTCACTCAATTACATCTGCAGAAGCATTAACATAGCTTGTGAGAGACACACTTGTAATGGCGCCATATGAAATCGTAGCTGTTGTATAATGGAACAGACGGCGATGTTACAGATTTTGTTTGCAATAGTCCCTTATCAGATGGTTGAGATGACAGGTACACTCACATGTAGAACCACATACTCTAACCATCACACACAATCCACGGGGGACATGAATTCAAAATATCCGTGTCTCTCCAAATAGCAGTTGCAATTCCTCACAACAAAACACATACAGGCCGTCTCCCTCGAAGGTAGGGCAAAAGGGCAACGCCCAAGTGGAGTATTCAATTATACCCCACTGTTGCTGCGTAATTGGTGAATGGAGTAGCTGCACAGCTGATGTGCAAGTAATAATTTACCAATTGGCGGCAGGATACCACATGTTACAGGTATCTACGTATATAAGGATGCCTTGCCATACATTCAAACCGTATGCTCATACCATAGAACCGTTTAAACAGGAAAGGTGTAAGAGAGATATTTACAAAGACTCGGAACGCTAACAAGGTATGTCGAACACTCAGTATGTTAGTGTATGTAGAGCCTGTTTTGTATTAATTAAAGTGTACGCAATGCATAAAGTGGGAAAAGGTATTATGTAGTGATGTCTTGTTGAGCATAGTAATGCTTGTAGAAATTGTGTGTCCTGCTGTGGGCCACAAGGTAAACACCTCATACACCACAAGGGATGCTACATGATGGCTTTAAACACAACAATTCCACATCACCCACCGTCAGTGGTAGGGTTTATCCAACAAGTACATGCCATAACAGGGGATAGTATATGTTGATATACTGTCACAGTAGGCATGTGTATGGGCATATAATGAGAAAAAAAGGCCTAAGGTGGTCCTGCTGTGCAAGTATGCTTTGCATTATGGGATAATGTTTAAAATATGTGTAATGTACAGTATTGTAAGTAGATATGTCAGATATTTTACACAGCATAACTGTTATATCATGCAAACAAAAGGTATGTCTATTGGCATTTACAATACACAATAACAGGATACATATGGCTTGTAGTCACGGGACAGTGTAACAGCATGATAGCTAATTGAAATGGAAGAGCTACTCAATTATCCATGTACAAAGGACATGTAATAGCTTCACAGGTTCATAGTTAGGTACTATGCTGTCTGGCCAAGTCCATTTGTAAACCCAACTACAGTGTTTTCACCGGCGGCACCTCCCTAGGGTAGTGTCCTGTGTCTGTGAACAGCAGAGCCATTTGTTACCTGTACCTGTGTACAGTACAGCCACTGCAGTGATCCCTGGCATACATGTGTGTCTCCCATCCACCCATCGAGGTATCTCATGAAGAGTGCTAGTGAGGGTCCCTGCTTGATGTAAATAGGAATCATGTTCCAAAGCATGGTGAGTGTCCAGTTCAGGAATGTATGCCTCAAGCACGTCCCACTCATCGTTGTGTTTGTGTACATATCCCTGAGCATGTTGCTCTCAGTGGCTTTTGCTTATGCTGCTTATGTGGAGTATATCCATCAATATTGTTGTGGACATGGGCCCTGTATGTTCAGCAGAGGTCACCCCTGAGTACGCAGTATGCAAATGTGTACACTTGTGGTGTCTGTAGTTGTGCTGCATACGTCATCCTTCGGAGGTCAATAATCCTCATGGTGTGTTAATGTTGTGGTATGTAAAGCCGTTGCTTTTCTGTAAGGTACATCACAAAAGGGGTGTTGTACCCCTGAACGTGTGTCATACATCAGGAGTATAGAGGTACAATGGGTGCCTTTGTTCCAGCTACAAACCCATTACAGATTAGGGTGGCCACGTAGAAGGATATCCAAACCACATTGGCAATATGGTTATCAAAGGAGTGGGTGCTATATACGTGTGTACTGAGATCCCATATAATGTCACATGTATGTAGGGGACTACCACCTATGTGATAGTCAGTGGGTGATTGGTGTAATCCAAAGGGGATGTCTATGCACCTTGTGTCATGCAGCTTGAGGCCACGTTATCAACACCAGGTATCCATCACAGTGACACCCTTATGGAGGGTGTCTGTATCAGCTGGTGGATCAGTCATGGCTCCTTGTTTGTAGTCGTCTGGAAACCTATTCAGGAAAAGTCCCTCTGTGCTAACCTGTACCTCAGGGAAGCATATACCAAACATGAGGGACCCTATGACCGAGGACTGGGGTACGCCAATTGTAACCGAATTACAGTAGGTACTACGGTATGCTACCCTCACTGTGTGGGTCCTGTCTGTGAGCCACTTTGCATAACATCTCGAGATGTAGGGGTCGATGTGCAGGTGGATGTGTATGTTGTCAATACCAGAATGGAGAATGGTGCTGAAAGCCAATGAGAGGACAAGGTAGGCTGTGTGGACCCCCTTACCATCATCAACTACCCTGGTAACTGTATCAAAGGAGTCCACCAGGTGTAGGAGCCATGGTCTGGCCCTAACAAATCCAACCTGGGTGGCATCAAAGGTTTGGAGCCCACCAATGTCTCTGTGAATGACTTCCATGATGATGTGCCCCATAGCCTTGCAGAACAGTCCAGTCAGGCATATAGGGCAATAGTCCCTCTGGTCCATTGTGGCGCCACCTGTGTGGAGTGTGATAACTGTTGCTGTGCACCATTCAGGGGCCACAATGTCTGATACAAGGCTATTAGTGAATCTGGTGGCCAAGTGGGGAGCCATGTCATTCTGAGGGAGTGAGAGGGTGTAAAGTTAGCATTGAACCTATCTGCTAGGATGTTGCCAATATCAGTCAGTTCTGTAATGTTCCTGCCTAACCGTCGTATGTCAGAGCAGATGTGGGTATTGCCATAGAGTACTGACATACCTCCATAACGCTTTGTGGTAGTCCTTGGAATGTGTCGCAGTAATATTTACGTAGCTAGCTTTGGAGGATGTGATAAGGGATCCCGGATTCCTACTGAGGCTGACCAGTGAGCTACCCCACCCATGGGATTGTACTCCACTTTGCAACAGCCTCCACCTTTTGTTGTACATTATGTCCATGGAACTGGACCCCCAGAGTGGCATCCATTATCTGGTGGGTACCATCATGGCTCTGTTTGGGATAGCATGATCCATGCAGTCGTGTAACTGCTAATACAGTGCAGTGGTGTATGTTTCAGAGTTTGTAAGTACATTGTCCATCTGCACGGGTGTCATGACATTCACTACCACTGTCATAAGACATCTGAAGTAGGCCTTGTAGAAATCTTGTACTGTGTATTCTGTAAAGGGTGTGGTGCCAGGATGTGGATAACAAGGGTGATTAGCATATGTTTGGAAACTACCAATGAGGGGATAACCGCAGGTGTGGAATACCAGTCACATGTTGGTAATGTCCATGTCTAGGATAATGTTGGCCTTGGTGGTGGTGTGTATGGATTGATCCAGCCGATTGGAGGTTATGAATCCCAGAAAGCATCGGCCTAATGTGTCGGTACATGAGTAGGTATCCCAGTTAAGTGTGGGGTAGTGTCAGTCTCACATCAGTAATTCCTGTCTGAACTCTACTGTCCAGTACACCAAGAAATGAGGGCCGGTTACTGTGGGTTATGGTGTGGAATCTGTAACAAGTTACAATGTGTATAGCAGTTCTGGCCACAGTCAGTTGCATATGGATTACCTCTGATGCATTGTGCTAAGTAACCAGCCTGGAGGTGTGTACATCCTTGTGAAATATGGACACACCTCCACCGTGCGTGTTCTGGTCCTGGTTACATGAATAAAAGGTGTGGTCTGTGTATAACCTGTCAGTGCAGGTGTGCTCTCCGGAGCCTAGAGGCAGGTCCCAGTCACTGCAGAGATATAGAAGTGGTCCATTATAAGGAGTGCCTCACCTGAGTGCGTTAGAGATGAAGATGTCAAGCATTGAGTAACATTACCCCAGGTTTTGCTTGCCTGTTCCTGTTCTGGTGATGAATATGTTATTGGAAACTGTCCAAGACAGGCAGTATAGGAGCAGCAAGAGCCTTACATGTTATCTGTAATCCCAGGGCTGACAGGTGCAGGTCATCTGTGCCAAAGCATCGTGTCTTGTTGACCATGTCATTCAAAGCAGACAGATACTGGATGCCTGTGCAATGACAGCAGAAGCATAGGCAACTGTTGAAGTGAAACATTCAATCGTTGTACAATGGTATCAGTCTGGATGAATGCAGAATGCTTCTCAGGGCTTGGGCGATACCTTCCTGGGCTACAAGACTGGAGAGCTATTGCATGTCCCTGTACATGTAGTCCAGGAAGTTACATCTCAGGGCAGTCACACTAACATGGGGAAAACAGTCAAATTGTATCTGGTGAGGTGTGGCATGAGTGCATAGGTTATGTTGCAGATCCTGTTACCCGACAGCCAGATGTAAGCGACTATCGCCTTGTGTAGCCTGCTGAGTGGGACATTAGTGTGACCGCCTACAGAGTCACCTATGACTGATGTGTTGTATATGTTATAACACCCTATTGGCTGTAGTTGATGGGCACACATGAGTCTGTGGGCTATAAGTAATTGGTGTTGTGTTTGGTGATGGGGGCTGCTTCTGTTGCCTACACAGAGAGTATGGAGAGGTTCTGCAAATGTCGTAGTCATACTATGTGTGGCCTGTGGTGGTGGAGATCTAGTGAGACTATGTGATGAGTGGGGTGTGTTGCAAATGTTTAACATCCCCACATGAATGTCAGGTTCAGTCTGGTTTGCAGAGAGCATTACCCCCAGCATGGCTACATATGTGCATCTCCCACAGGCTGCAGTGTCGTATGTTGGGAGGTGAGCATTGACTGTGTACATGAGACAATTGCTCTATTGCCTCATGTTTGCCATATTCATCATATAGACATGCAATAACACTGGTAATTGACACTTGGACATGCCTGTATATTCAACCATGTCTCACAAGATATGTGAGGTACGTTTGTACAACAGCTGTTGTACTGTAAGCAAGCTGGAAATGTAAGGACAAACAGTGTACTTGTAGGAAATGAGTTGGAATGGGTGCTATAGTAATTAGTAGCTCATGAAGTGCTTACATGTTCTGAACAAGTGCTGAGCATGAATATGCAATACAGATAGGGTGTTGGATAATATAAACCCACTGCAAACCACAAGTGGAGACGTTAGTCATAATGGGAGGCACTGCACTATTACCCTGCTGAGTATGGTCTGAAAGTCCATGAACCATTATCAACGTAGATGTTAGCAGTACAGATGTAGATGACAGTAGAGATGATTTCACACTGCATAGCATACCTGTGACAGGTCATAGGACATCATCACCCATACTGTGTTCCAGCTACACTAAGTATACTAGATGTACCTTCTTATGTCACAGGAGTTTTCTACCAGTGGCCTGTTGACAGAAGCAACGCTACAAAAGGTGTCTGAGTGACATGTGCATATCACACCAGTGGCAGCTACAGTAAAACAGGGTTAATGTTTTGTACTCCCCCCTCATTGTAGCCCATACCACACAGACAAATGGGAGGCATCTGCATATGTAAGGATGTGAATGGCCATGACCTAGGAGCAATAGCTGTCTCAGTGTTGTGGACAACATACAGAATGGGCTTTGTGGGTGAGGTGCGTGACATATGTGCACAATCTGACAGCTGCTTATAGCATTGTCACCGCTAGGTGAATAACCCTGTACACATTAACTACCACCTAGGCAGCGGTCAACATTATGGACACTGTGTGTAAGGGATGGTGTTGTGCAGTTTACCTCCCTAAGCTGGTGACGTCTCCAGGCCTAGTAGGTAGTCATACGATGCACCCAAGTCATGACAGGGTGCCATCCATGAGCATGGAGATCATTGGACAGGCATACTCAGCACTCAGGTGACCAATATCGGATCACATATCACCTTTAAGGGGTATTGGCCATGCGTGGATGTGCGATGCCAGCCTTCACAATCCTCACCTCCACTATGCATTATGCTGGCTACCTTGCATAAAGACATGTGCAACACTGTGATGTTGGACATGCTACACGTACATATCCTGATCTGAAAGACATACATCATGGATAGCCACCTTCCTACTACAAGGATCGCCACATGCTGGACAGGTCCCTGTGCCATACATGTTACATACTCCTGCCATACCATGCAACCCTGTCCATCAAAGCTGCACATGTCATCTCTGTCATACATGGTGCGATGACCGCATGGTAGATGTATCATTAACTGTCTGGATCAGTAATGTGGCACTGATGCACCTGGCAGTGGCAAAATGGCTGTCAGATACAGCTAGAAAACCTCACGTCCTATGCCCATACATGGCCCAGGGCATACACACTATTGCATTACCTTGTCCGTACATGCTATAGTTGATAACCATCCCTGTAAATAACGTCCGGCTAGCCATTGTCCCATGTGTATCACATGTGTAACACAGGCGATACGTGGCAGGATGTTGACCTGCTGTACAGTGCCGTGTAGATGTATATGGCAAAACACATGCATGTAAAGGTTTCCGTGTGCATGCCTGCATTGTCACTGCTCATGTCCATTACGGCAGTGTATGTGTTGATATGTGACATATACACAGCATCAAGGTCAACAGCATTACTGTGGACACATCCAGGCATGTGCTGATAGGTAAGAACACCAGTACAGGCAAACAGACATGCCCACATCAGGACAACATTCACATGGACTATGAGCAATGTAATGAGGTGACACACATATATGGTGATGATATCCAATGCACAACAGGTGTTACATGTGTGTGACACAAACATGACAGTTGTGTCAGTGTCATGAAGATTTGCAAAGATAACTGTTCATATGTACTAGATTTAATACAAATGTATGTGCAGCTGTATCTCTGTACATCTCTGTGATACTGTGACCTGTCTCCATCATTATGTCTTCCAGATGATGCCTCGTTCATGCCTGCCAGTGTATAGCCACCTGGAGGATGATGCCCTCATACCATACCTCCATGATAACTATGAGGTATTGTTCAGCCATGTGCCACAGCATGCCCAGCAGCGTGACGACCTGTGGCAGGAAGTTCGCAGGAGGGTTAATGATGTGGGTGGCCATAACCGCACCTACCAGCAGGTGCGCAGACACTGCATGGACCTGATACGACATGCAAAACAGTGTGCCAATGCAATCGCCAGGGAACAAGGTAGAACAGGTTGTGGGCCACCAACCCAGCCCCCACTCACACCTGCCGAGGAGCTACTGGCCAGCCTGGGGACACCCTCAGAACAGAATCCACAAACACTAGCTGCCATCGTGGAGGTGGGTGTCTCCCAACCACCGAGCCTGGAGTTGCCTGGTAAGTCACTACTGCACATATAACTATTATATCCCATTTAGTTGCATGTGTCACCGTACAATATGTAATGTAACATCATATGCAAGGTATGTTTACACACATGCCGCATACTATAGTATGCTACCCTGTGTATGCACACATGTCAGTCCCCAGGGCTTCGTAATACTGGTGCCGGACTATTAAACAGCAGTAACAGACTTTTTGTTCCTGGCGATAGAGGTCTTCCATTTGTACCTGGTGAACTGCAACCAGGTAATGATTCTACCAATATGCGTTCAACCAATAACATAGAGGGTATTCCAAATAAGCAGGGAATCCCTATTATGTCGAATTTTTTGTCTAACAATAATTTCTTCAGTCAGGAGTTCCATCTGCATGTTTTACCTATTCCAGGAGGAACTTCAAGTAGTGGCACTTTATCAGATAAAATTGACTTATTTGATAATAAGTTATATAAATGCAAAAAATTACAACTGGAGGTTTCTTATTTAACCGAGTGCATTAGGAACAAGGTTATTCCCAAGGGCCTACGGCAATGGCGATTTCCTGCTGGCCTTTTGGACAGTTCTCCTTTTTATCAAGAACTTTTGGACTTGTTTGATAGGCAAAGTACTGAGTTTTTACAAGCCCTCATAGCATACTATTCTAAAGATATAGTAACTCTCATGGAAGAGCTTGAAAACTTGGAACAATCTATTATATCGGATAGGGAGTTTTTCCGATATATATACGAATACTGTCGTATATATACAAGTATTGAAGCGAGCATGGAAAAACTTTTGGCCATAAAGAAAAAGAAACTAACTAGGGATATAACTGATTACAGCAACAAATGTGCCTATCCTAAACCTCCTAAAGCACCTACAATGGTTCCGGAAGGGGCCTTAGACCAACCCGATAATATCGGGGAACAAAATCAGAGGCCTAATAATAATAATTTTAGTAATAGCAACTACCCAACTGAACAAAGGCATGGGCCAAGAAGGAGCCCTAGGTTCAATAACAATAACAACGTCAATGGCAATGTACAGGTCCCTAATCAGGGACATGTACAAGCAGTAGGATCAAATAATTTCAATCAACAGAACATTGTCATGGACGATGAGACAGAACAGGATAATCAGGGTTTTCACTTGGTGAACAATCCCAAGAAGAAAAATCCTCCTCAAATACAGAGGCAGAACAATGTGAGGAACAAAAGACGGGGGAGGAGGAGATGATTATGAACCTTGATTTTGGCATTGAGCCTATTCTTTTAAGAAGTTCTCATAGTGACTTTGTTTTGTATAATTATACCTTATTGAATGTACAACAGGACATGGTTGATTTTTTTGCTAAGGATCTAACATTTGTTCCTGCTCGACATATGGATATAACTAGGACTATAATTGACCTTAAAATTTATGTTAGAAAATTAAATCTGAATTTTTTAATGGGGAATAACACCCAGGTCATTAATAGTTTAAAAGTGTCGAGTTCTTACAACCCATTGTTACATCCTATTTTATCTACTTTTGAAAAAATGTGTGAATTGGATTTGTGGGCTATTAAAAACCATGTTATACATAGTAGGGTCAAAGGTGGTAATAACATGTCAAGACTTGAATGGGACTTTTTGCATCTGTTGCAGGACTGCAACGCCCGGGTCATGAGACCTGATAAAGGAGGGGGCGTGGTCTTGATGGATCAGTATAAATATGTTGAATACATGATGGAACATCTTGACACAACGGCTTATGAGCAGGTATCATTAAATGAGATCCATGGTGCATATAGGAAAATATATGGTGTTCTCAATGACCTGTTTTTGGAGGGGTTTATTGATTCGGATGTTTTCCATTATTTGGAGATGTCTGCACCTAGAATTCCTGCATTTTTTGGTGCACCTAAGCTACATAAGCGACTACAGGCCCCACCTTTTAGACCCATCATAGATGGAAGAGGCTCCATCACATATGCTTGCGCAAAGTATGTTGATAGCATTTTGAAGCCTCTTATAGGAGCAGTCAAGCACATTTGTAAAGACTCTTGGTCTTTCTTGAGGGATATTAGCAATCAAATATATGCCGTTGATTCTGTGTTTTTGACAATAGATGTCAAAGACCTCTACACGGTTATACCCCAGGATTTAGGCCTATCATGGGTCAGGGAGTTTCTCTCATTTAGAGAAATATCGGGTGACACCATTTACACTGTTGAAACTCTTCTCGAATTAGTGTTAAAGAACAATTTTTTTATATTTGAAGGTAATTTTTACCTACAAACATCAGGTGTGGCCATGGGCTCGCCTTGTGGGGGCTCATTTGCGAATGCAGTAATGACCCATTGGGAGGATGAATTCTTGTTCAAGGATGACATTTTTCAAAAACATGTTTCCTTTTATACAAGGTATCAGGATGATATCTTTTGTATTTGGAAGGGAGATAAATCAGTTATTCCACAGTTAATTGATAATATGACAAAAATGACTGAATTCCTTAGCTTTACATATTCAGTGGCTGACTCAGAAATGAATTACTTGGATGTTCTTCTATCTAAGGATACTATCAATAACAGATTTAAAAGCACTATATATAGAAAGCCCACATATTGTAACTCACTGTTACATTTTTCGAGTAACCATCCGTACCACCAAAAAAGATCAGTGATTAAGAGCCAACTGGTAAGGGCAGCACGGATGGTGACGGATGACAATGATTTTCAAATGGAATGCGAAAAATTGACAGCTATGTTCACATCCAGGGGGTATCCTTTAAGTCTAGTCAATAATATTGTATTAGAAGTTACTAACAAAAGGGTGGGGGGTTATTTTTCACCCCTGCTTTCTGTTACAGAAATTAACAATTTGGATGTTAATCCTGAAACTTTAGGTTTACAAGTTGAGACATCCACTTCACATCCACCTAAGCCAAATTATTGTTGTAGTTTCCTACATACATATTCCATGGATTTTCAACAGATAAGGGAAATTATTAACAAAAATTGGGAGGTTGTTAAACATGATAAAGGATTGATTGCCCTTTTTGGTGATAAACCTAAAATAACATACAGGAGGGGGGACAACCTCAAATGCATTATGGAAAAAACGAAACAAAAAAGGATGTCTAACTGTCCACTAGGGATGTACAGATGTGGAACATGCAGTCAGTGTATGTACATAAAGATTGGTACCACTTGTAGCATAAATGACATAGAATATAAGATCAATGGCCACTTCAATTGTGAAACAAAATCAGTGGTCTATGCGGCTTTATGTAACCTATGTAAAGCATTTTACATAGGAAAAACTGAGCGCAAATTAAAAATTAGAATTTATGAGCATATAAATGCGATTTCCAAATATGATCAAAATAATGCTCTGGCTAGGCATGTAGTTGAAAATAGTGGACATTCCTTTAAGTTTGTTATCTTGCAACAAAGAAAACAAGATATTAGAGGGGGACCCTGGCAAGTTCGCCTGGAGATTGATGAATTATGTTGGCAAATTCGCACTAGAGCACAGGTTACACCAGGTATTAATGAGGCTCTCTCTATCAAATGCGTCTTGAAGTGGTTAGCATATAATAGGTAGGTATAAGGCAATTTATGTCAGGATTGTGAATATAATGTTTGGTTTACATATAAATAGAGGAATGAATTTGTAGGCTATAATATGCTATTAAGGACAGTTGAATATGGGAACTAACATTCAATGTCTTATTTATCTATTTATCTAAGGGTAAATTCATGTGTCATATCAATATTGCTTTATAGCAGTAAGAGTAGGAACTGTTTAGCTACAGTGTGACCTTTTGACACAATTTTTAGATTTATTTAGAAAAATGCATGTACAATATTACTAGTTTTTAATATTTAAACAATAAGTGCCATTACAATAGTATTATTTTCAACATAAAGTATAACGGATATTCTACACTTTTGTTACCCTGGTGGTGGACAAAGTGTAGAGATATAAACTTGGTTTCTTATTCTTTAAGTGATTATCCACATCTTGCATTAATTTTTGTTTTAGTAAACATGTTAACAGCCTGCCGTAATGCAAGGGAAGAGATATTGGCTAGTTGTTTAATAACAAGCAAGATTTGCATTTACGTTTTAAATAATTGTTGTTTTAAATGTATGTATTTTTATAGCTGAATGCAATGCAAGTAAAATTATGTAGGTAGCGATCTTACTTTAAGGTCGCTATGGCAACTTAATTGTTTGAAAAATGCACTTTAAGGTAATTGGGCATATTCTATGCTCTAATGTATAAATGAGGTTGTTTATGTTCAGCTGCGTAATCTGAGGAAGGTGGGTTATTTTACCTGCCGAAAGCGCTAATTTCACTTGTGTGGTAACATTAAATTAATTTTACAGTTCGAGCCTTCTCTTATTGTGTTCCAGATCATCCTTTGGGTTTTAAATACTATATGCTATTGTACAGGCAAATGTGTTAATATGCACAGTGCACCCTGTAGCTGTCATACTGTCATGGATAATGTTCAAACTGCTGTGACACCCCTATACAGGTACCTCTGGCATGCCGCACAGACAGCAGTTTATTGCAGGTGAGACAGTTATCAGTATCAGGCATGTTAATGCATAGATCTATTCGCCATGTGGCCAGTTAGCACATGTACACATAATGTATGGTCTAGTCATGATATACAGGTCACATATGTCATCAATCACACTGGCTACCCATGTGCAATATATACAAACTAAATGAAACACCGACATGAAACCACAGTATCTGTCATTGCTAGATGTGTGGACAGCTGTGCATACAACGGTGGAGGTGTTGTTCAATGTAGGAATATGTACTATACATTGGAACAACGCATGTGTGGTACGCAAACAGTACCACACAGTGAGCTGGGATATGGGCAGCCCACAGGATTCACCATTGTGGAATATTCCCCTGCAATGGGTGCACACATTGTGATGTGCCATCTGACATGTCCCAGACATGTAGTGTTCCAGCTGCAACATTGTCTCACTATCCCATAATACATACCCCACATACCAAACATACAACCCTTTGTCTGCATAACCCTGTGGACAGTGACGTATCTGACATCTATGAGTGTATGTCATATGGGACAACACAGACATGTGAGATAGACAGCCATCACAAACATTTGGCCAACACATGTTCACACATGGCCATGGAGGATGGCCAGAGACATGTAGCGACAGACAGTAGATGTGATGTGTATACACCCTGTTGCACATTGTCCATACATGGTCCAACTATAGCCTTTGTTAAATGGTTATATAGTTGATGTGGAACACCGGACATCCGAAAAGCCTGTGCACAGCTTGTGGAGGTGTCACTTAATTCGACCATATAAGATGTGTTGATTGTGTTACCTGTACAGCTTCCACAGACATAGACACCACATCAGGCCACAGATACCGTATATTTCCCTTGCTGCTGTTGGACATCACTGTCAGCCGTGCACCTCATGTGTGTGGTACATAAATGTCATGTGGGACATGGTGTTTTGACAAGTCTGCCATGTGTGGACACAGTTTCCAGGCAGCTAAGACATTTTAGTAGTTGTGCAGGGGTGTCATCTGTAGGTCTTCCGGTGACCTGTCACATGACACAGCATGGTTTAGTGTGTATACACCTCAGCGACGTGGGTCACAATCCACAGTATTTATGTAATGTGTATGCACGCAGTCATGGCTATGCACTGTGTGTGTATTCCACACTGTATAGCAATATAGACGCCTCATGATGCCATGCAATGGCACAGTGTCTGTACTTCACACTGTATAGCAATGTAGATGCCTCATACTACCCTTCAATGCTCATGCACATCTGCTAAAAGTGCATTCTATCTGTAGGGCATACATACAACACTGCAATGTGATACCCATTACACCGCTGTACATGTGTCAGGACACCATTGTGTCAGACATGTATGCATGTCAATGCACACGTCAGCAGATTACATGCCATACTACATGTTAATGTCACAATCACATCAGCCATGTGTACTGTTAACCTGTGCTGGTCTACATGGTGCATCACAGGGATGCATGCTTACTACCATGATTGTGTGAACTGCATGGCTTCTGATATGACACCTGCTTGCTGTTGTGTGCAACCCAGGGATGTATGCTAACTACCACTATTAATGTCTGAGCTGCATGCCATCTGCTGTATCACATGCATGCTGCATGCCTTCTGTCAAATCACATGCATGGTCTGTCTCTGTGTCTGTGTGTGTGTGTGTCTGTGTCTGTGTGTGTGTCTGTCTCTGTGTGTGTCTGTGTCTGTCTCTGTGTGTGTCTGTCTGTGTGTGTGTGTGCTCATGTCTGTCTGTGTGTGTGTGTGTGCTCATGTCTGTCTGTGTGTGTGTGTGTCTGTCTCTGTGTGTCTGTGTCTGTGTCTGTCTCTGTGTGTCTGTCTGTGTCTGTCTCTGTCTCTGTCTGTGTGCATCTGTCTCTGTCTCTGTCTCTGTCTGTGTGTGTCAGTCTCTGTGTGTGTGTGTGTGTGTGTATGTGTGTGTGTGTGTGTGTGTGTGTGTGTGTGTGTGTGTGTGTGTCTCTGTCTCTGTCTGTGTGTGTGTGTCTGTGTCTCTGTCTGTGTTTGTGTCTCTATTGTAATGTAGAGTCTTTCTTTGCATTCACAGGTGATGTAGGTGCGTTACCCTCCTGCGGTACATCTGATGTTAGTGTCCCCACAGACTCTAGCAGTGATGAACATATGCTTGAGGTACAGGCAGGGTTGTCAGGGGCTGAATCTGTGCCAATGGTTGCCATCCCAGCTATATCCCCCTCTTCCCTGCACACAGTTCTCATGCCAACACATACCCCATCACCAGTGGCCATAGAGGAAGGACAGCCAGCGTGTGTTAACTTGGAACAGGAATGTGTGGTGGCTACAGAAGGTGTGTCTTCACACCATGGCATCAGTGTAATGACTGCAGATGTGCCACACAGGCATGTGGCCAGTGCTGTTCATAGGAGGACCTCTGGCAGACATGCACCTGCAGGACAGAGCGCAGCAGCTGGTGTCACCAGATGCATGTTTCAGACTGTAATGGCGGCACAAGCACATGCTGAATGGCAGAACAGAGAAGGGCAGAGGCTTCAGAGGGCTGCTATCTGTTCTTTAAATGACAATATCCAAGCATTGGCAAATGCTCAACAGCAGATTGCTGACATTCTGGACAGGCGATTGGGTGACATGGTTGGAATCCTTGACCGTGGTATGGCAATCCGTGAGTGTGAGCTGTCTGTGCTGGAACATCTGGTAGGAGTGAGGCATAGGCCATGTGGACGTAGGCCAGCTACACCACCTGGTGCAGGTCAACGTGAACGAGCTACCTCACATGCCCGCCGGTAGCAGTAGCAGTGCAGCTGGTGCTGCGCTGTCCACACCAGGACACAGCAGGCCACACGGACGTGGCCCTGGACATTCCCAGTGGGGACACGGTTCCAGTGGACATGTGTCATCAGACAGTAGCCAATCTGTACCTCTGTCTGGTAGTGCCTGTGCAACCCCTGGCAGGCACAGGTCATGTGGCCGTGGCCGGACACAGTGAGCTTTACATCCTGGTCTGTACACTCTGGAGCTGTCAATAATACCCCTGTGTAGGCCAGACACATGGCAGAACTGTGTGCACACATACACGCACACAGCAGAAACATCTGTAGGGCACCGCAACACCCACATTCATAACAACCACACATGTCCAATCAGATCACCGGCCCTAACCCACACACATGATGTCATCCACTGGTGCAGCCTATGCCCCTGGCAAACATTATCACCCTGTGCATATGATGATGCCTGTGCCACATCCCTGTCATCCACACCATCAGTGCAAGGACATGCTCATATGGTCTGATGCACAGGGTGAACAGAATAGGGAGATAAGTGTATATTACATTTGTTGTGTACTGTTGACACGCACCGGACATACCATGTAGTAAAGGTTTAGAATGCATTGTTATATGTTCACAGTATGTGTCTTCATAACAACAGTAACAGCATGTTGGTAATTATGCCCTACTTCCCTCCTTAAGTTCTAATTGCATGTGCCATTACGTTACAGTGTTTGCAGTTAGAATCCATTGTTGTATGTTGACAGTATGTGTCTTGGTAACAACAGTAACAGCATGTTGGTAATGATGCCCTGCTTCCCTCCTTAAGGTCTAATTGCATGTGCCAATAAGTAGCAGTGTTTGCAGTTTCCCATGTGTAAATGTGGAGTACTCACAGGCATGTATGGCAATACCAGCATGCTATACGTAGCCTCAACCTCACTGTTTGAAAGGCTACCATTCCACAGATGTCCACACATCTACTGATCCAGAAGCATGTGAGCTGATTAATAGGCTACAGTGGCTAGAGACATGACATCCATACCGGGTCACATCACAGGTACAGTGACATGGTGCGGGGGGTTTACACAGTGGTCTGGCTGATCAAGGGTAGAGGCCAGTTGACAGCATGAGGCCTCACTGTGTAGCAGTAATACACTGTCACATTACAGAATGAGAACATGCACAGACATACACAGAAACACACAGTAACATGCCCACACTCACGGGGTCAATGACACTATAACGCACACTCGATAGTGTTGAGGTGAGGACCCCTGCCTATGTGGTAATCACATTCACAGTACTGTGCACCCACATGACGTGACACAGAGAATGAACATGTACAGGTAGGCAGTAAGGCTGAGACCGACGGCATCAACAGGGTAGTAGATTGCATCACCATGAGGGGTTAGGGATCCTGTCTGTTCTGTATGGTAGCATACACCCTCACTCCATGCACCAGACAGCCATACATGCATACATACACACACACATACACACACACACTGTGGAGTCCACAAATGTCATTCACATACAGATAGCTGACATGTGTGTGATACATACACCACCCCTGCTTATGTCTTGCTTTCTACACTGCAGTATGTACAGGTCTCTACAACAGTGTACAGGTGTGTGTAACAATTGGGATGTATACCCCACCATACATGGCATATATGGTCACACAAGCAAACACACATGGCAGTACTGTAAATCATACACCTGCTATATGATGATACATCTGACAGACATGCAGCAGTATTGGCCGCATTATGTGTACCGATGATACCTTTGGAAATTGTGCTGCTATATGCACACGGGAGTACGTAAGTGTTACAGATGTCAAGTGATTTACAGTCAGTGACACCCTAACCACTGTGTAGGTTATATGTCTTCACCTTCAAGTAACAGTAACATAGCATACTGTTTGCACATGTTATGGTAGGACGGCTTGTGACACACCTGTGAGCTGTCTTTAGCAAACATCCATCTGCAAAGGTGGACCACCACTTTATGTACACACATCCATCCATACCTGATGTACATCCTACCGTACTGTCAGTATTTCACCATATACAGGTGTCAATGATGGGGCTGCATTGCAACTGCATGTTGTAGTTAGACACAGATGAACTGCATACATCAGCTACTGCACATGCATGGTAGCTGAATGCACACCACTACATGTACATGTGTGTTGGTCCTACATTCCTGTCATGTAGCCATGTTTGTATGCATTGCAATTGGTGGACATGTGTGATGACATACATGACACATGGACTGTTGTATGATATGATAGTTGTCATGGGTAACTAGTACAGAGGGAATGTTACCTCTGTCAATATTGCTATCTTATGTACTGTTAGCATTCAACAACCATGGACCTACCTTCCATGTGCATCCGTGTGATTGCTGTAGCCACTTGTCTGCACGGAGGACAGCAAAAGCTATGCTATGTACATATGTGCTGTGTGTGTGTGTGGGGGGGGAGCATGTACATATCCACGGCAATTACATGTATGTCATATCCAAACATGAGTGTTTTTTGGTGTACAGCAACAGTTATCTGCTACAGCTGTATAAGACCCAGGGCCCCTGTTATGTGTAGAGCCAACCTGGTTATGAACAGTGGTATCATTGCATTGCATAACACATGATGGAACTCTGTCAGTACATGTGAAGTCTGCACAGTTGATGTAGACCTATGTACAGTCCACTGGTCATAAATAACATGGTGTTGTAGTAATGTATGGATGTTTGTTGCTGGTCCAAGGACATGGTGATGTCTGAGGGCTACATAGTAGAATGCGACATTTACCACTGTGATCTGCATCTGAGACATCTGTGATGGCTCTTGAGTGTGTACTGGTCAGTACATATGAGTGGCCTTCATGTACGTGGGGACACTAACACCTGGAGCGGTCCGTCACGGTCTTATGGCCCACATGTCTGTATCTGAGGTATATGGTGGTAGTGCTATTGTGCACAACTGTGCCATATGCCAGGTGTTCTCACTGCAGCGATGTCCGTATTCCCCATTGTTGGATATGGATTGTTAGCAGTGATTACGAACGCTACATCTAGCATTGACGACCGGTGTCAGATATATGTAGTGCAGCATTCGTGCTAACAATGTTCACTATCAACACACTGTGCCCTTCCGTGATTAGAATTCATGTGCATACAAGACAGCCCTTCACTACTACTAAGTGTGTGAGCATGCCCAGTACGCTGTTGTGTAGATGGACATATAGTACATTCCAAACGGACGTGTGCTACTAAGTGTGTGAGCATGCCCAGTGACACCTTGTGTCAGTTTTGTGCCTCTGTGTATGGGCATGACCATTGAAATCCTGTATAGCGATAGTGGTCATCCGGGCAACAGATTTCCATACCCCACGTCAGGATGGATTCCTACATTGAACACACTGGTTGACTGTCTTGACAGGTGTACTGTCTGTGGCGCATCTCGTACCTATGTAGTGTTGTAATAGTGCTCCGTAGATAGGCAGTTGTCCTGCTCACACCACTGCCATGTGTTTGTCTCCGTCTGCCTTGGGACAGTAATATGCTTTTAGACTGCTCACACTCCATACAATCCCTATCAGCATTTGTTCCATTCTTGATGATGTCATCCACCTAGATGTATGCCTGTGGGAGTGCTGTGTTCCAGTAATATTGGTAGCGCATTCTGTAACTACATAATTCTGTAGTGTGATAAGGTAGTTAGGTGTATGTTTGAAACCCAGCCCTGCCAAGTGTGTGTTTCCAGCTGCCTAGGGACAGCGTAATGCTTTTAGACTGCTCACTCTCCATACATTCCCTATCAGCGTCTTTGCCTTTGCTGATGATGTCATCCACCTAGAAGTATGCCTCTGGGAGTGCTGTGTTTCAGTAATCTCAGTAGTGCATTCTATAACTTTGTAATGCTGTAGTGTGATAAGGTAGGTAGGTGTATGTTTGAATCCTAGCCCTGCCAAGTGTGTGTGTTTCCAGCTGCCTGGGGACAGAGTAATTCTTTTAGACTGATCACTCTCCATACATTCCCTAATGGCATCTTTGCCTTTGCTGATGATGTCATCCACCTAGAAGTTGCCTCTGGGTATGCTGTGTTTCAATAATCTCAGTAGCGTGTTCTGTAACTGTGTAATGCTGTAGTGTGGTAAGATAGTTAGGTGTATGTTCAAATCCCAGCCCTGCCAAGTGTGTGTGTGTGGGTGTGTGTGTTTCCAGCTGCCTGGGGACAGAGTAATGCTTTTAGACTGCTCACTCTCCATACATTCCCTATCGGCGTCTTTGCCTTTGCTGATGATGTCACCTACCTAGAAGTATGCCTCTGGGAGTGCTGTGTTCCAGTAATCTCAGTAGCACGTTTTGTAATTACGTAATGCTGTAGTGTGGTAAGGTAGTTAGATGCATGTTCAAATCCCAGCCCTGCCAAGTGTGTGTGTCTGTGTTTTTCCAGCTGCCTGGGGACAGAGTAATGCTTTTAGACTGCTCACTCTCCATACATTCCCTATCTGCGTCTTTGCCTTTGCTGATGATGTCACCCACCTAGAAGTATGGCTCTGGGAGTGCTGTGTTCCAGTAATCTCGGTAGTGCGTTCTGTAACTGTGTAATGCTGTAGTGTAATAGAAAAGACAGGTAGGTGTTCAATTCCAAGTCATGACAGGTGTGTGTTTGGCAGAAGTTGTCTATGTGTTGACATTTGTGAGTGGCTAACTCCAGGATGTGTTGAGTGTGTTTTGTTGCATTCCTATATAGTGTCCACAAATGTTATAATCAGCCAAGAGACTGGGCTGTCAACACATACACATACATTCACCAATAGGTCTGGTGGGTAAATGTCAGCAGCCCTACTCTAACCCTTACTACCATCTGACCCATGTGATGCAATGTAACACACTTGCCTTGATAGTAACACCACTACATAATGCAGGTGGCACATGTGGTTTCCCTTTCAGTCTTGTCTACTCCTTTGGTGTCATGTGGTCCGCTGTTGTGATATAAATTCAATATCTACATCTGTGTGTGTATATGTATATGTGTGTGTGTGAGTGTGTGTGTATGTGTATATATATATATATATATATATATATATATATATATATATATATATATATATATATATATATATGTATATATATATATATAGTTTTTTATATATATAGATATATAGATATATATTTATATATATATATATATATATATATATATATATATATATATATATATATATATATATATATATTTATATATATATACGTGGACATTAGCACTATTGAATGCCTGTGCTGGATGATCTGTATGTGATCACCTTGGATGTATGTATATCTGCCATGGCTTAGTGGCAAAGCGCTTTGGCTGTGGTGTACAGGGTCCCGGGTTCTAGTCGTGTAGAGACCTATTATTTTGTTGATGGGAAGAACAAGGGACATCGAATACGGTGATAGTAAGTCACCTTTAGCCAGTTGTGTGCGGATCTGAGCGACAGTAAGCAGTGGTTATTAATTTGGAGGATCAGTATGGGTCATATGACTATGCATGAGAAGACAATACTATGCAAATGAGGTTGACAATAGTGAATCCCATTTATCCCCAAGGTGTGATGCAGATCCCAAGAGTGTATGTGTGTAGATAGCCGAGTGCAGGACTGGAATATAGGTGAAGCATGGGAGGGGTTTTAGGCATACTGTACGTACATTGGAGACCTGTGCCTCGAGATTGCTCCTGCCTTAGCACGCCTAAGCTAGCGGTGTGTCTATACCTGCCTGGTGAAATTGGGAGGGACAACTGCAGTAGTGGAGTAGTCAAAGTGAACAGGCTGCACAGACAGGTGATAATTAGCACAATCAGCAGATTACATGGCCAGGTAGCCCATGAACACTACGGTAAAGTGACCAGGCACCATACACACAGTTTTCTCCCACACTGTACCACCGGTGTATACATGTGGGGACATTTCTCAAGACAATCCAACCAAATGAGAAGGGCTGCAGCAGGCAACATGGACCAACATGTGCAAGAGGCTCAGGGTGGTGAGGATGTGAATGCTGCCGAACAACCCTTAGTGAAGTGACAGACCACTTTACAGACCCAGGATAACCTACCAGGGGCTACATGGGCTGGAGATAATGGAGTGCTATGGGGTGGACAGACACTCCTACAGCAGCTTGTTGAACTGTGCCGGCCACACCTGACACATCGAACAGGCCGAGGGTAACCCATCCCAGTGGATACCAAGGTATGTGTTGGCCTAGCTATACTAGCCACAGGTACCTCCCTATGCACAACTGGGGATATCTTGGGGATCTCACAGGCATCTGCATCCAGAGTATTGCACCAGTTCACAGACGCCATGTCACCACGTGCCAGTGAACACGTACATGTCCTCAACACACGTGCTTTGTTGGCCAGCAATATGCGCCTCTCCCACCAAATGGCTGACTACCCTGGGGTACTGGGTGCTATAGGCTGCACGCACATACAAATCAAAGCACCACCCGGTGAGCGGGGTAGGGCCTACAGTCACTGCAGGGGCATACCCTCCAACAGCTAGGCCATATGCGATGGACAGGGCATTAAACTGAATGTGTGTGCTGTCTGCCCTGGAAGCTATGACAATTCCGATATGTGGCATCTGACGCAGCTGTACCACACCTCTGGCAATATGGACACCCCCTACAGTCACATAGTGGGGAATGCTGGGTAACCACTGGAGTCGTGGCTGATGACACCCATCAGCAATGCACACACACCTGAACAACTATACCATTCTGAGGCACACGTACAGGCAGAACATATCATTGAGCATGTGTTTGGGATGCTGAGGTCACAGTTCTGGTGTCTGGACACATCCAATGGAGCCTTGCAGTATTCACCAGCTACATGCACACAAATTGTTATGGTATGTGCTATGCTACACAATCTGATCCTGCGGTAACAGTTGCAGTAGGAACAGCATGGGGCAGGGTCACACAGCCCCGCACCAATGCCAAGGCCTGTACAGGCACAGTGTGACTTGGAGGAGGAACTACCTGAGCTGGACCCAGTTGGAGAAAGGAGCCATGCACAGTATGACCTGCCCTTGGCAAGGAGGCAACACATGGCATATGCACTGACACAGTAGGTACCCAGGGAATCTCACCCTCTCTGACTCGCACAGACAGTACAAAGGATGCCAAACATGACACTACCTGTGCTCAGCCATGTACAGGAAGTGCACTGTGTGCATCCAACATAGGTGACCCTCCAGCACCATCCTCAACTCTTGAACACCCCCAAGGTAAGTTAATCAACCTACCAATTG
Source organism: Protopterus annectens (assembly GCF_019279795.1). Classification (NCBI taxonomy): domain Eukaryota; kingdom Metazoa; phylum Chordata; order Ceratodontiformes; family Protopteridae; genus Protopterus; species Protopterus annectens. The sequence goes on along the minus strand of NC_056725.1, from coordinate 1,129,566,296 downwards.
GCAGTTGCATTAGAATGTGTATTTACCTATAGCTACGGTATGGATGTGAGCATACAAGGGTATTTGGTGGCCGACTGTTAGGGCAGCAGACACTGCACGTCCATAGTGGCACCATGACATCTGTAGCACGAACTGGGGTCACAATAGTAGCCAGTAGTACATAGGGTGTCCTAACCCACTGCAGGTTATGGGCTGAACATCATGTCTTTCCATACAGCCCACACAAGTCTCATACAGCTGGACAGGTGTAGACCACTACAGGGAAATGCTATACAATGGCCTCTGGAGATGCACAATGGATGTCCCCAACCCCCACAAACACACACAGACGACAGCAGGCCAGGCAGTTGGATGCAGGTTGTGAAGGCTAGGATGTCTGAAACCACTATGCTGGTAATTCAAGCTAGGATCCAACGTACACTGGTATGCCTCCAACCAGCAATTTAAGTGGGTACACACACTGACATGGAGTACCTGGCATATCAGTACAGTAGTCGCAAATGTGTACAACTGTCAGCTGTCCAACATACACATGTGAGAGTCAGGTGTGCCACCCCCGGTGCTGTGTAGGACTGTGGATGCAGTTGAATGTCCCCCCACACTGCAGAAATGTAGCAACAGTCAATGCCACATGACCATTAGCTACCCTGCAGATACAGCATGCCACCTGTTGGTTTACAACGCAGGGGTCAGCACCACAGTACTGACTATATGGACATGTGACACATGTGATCCAGTTGACCATACTGGGCATGCTCAAACACATGACGGTATGATGGTAATGTCAGTCGACAACATGCGTAACAGTCATACTGGGCATGCTCACACACTGAAACACAGAACGGCCAGGTCTACAAACACCAGTGGTCCAGACATATCTGCCAGTATCTTGCTATACTGTTGGATGACTGTGCTGTATGGTATGTGTGTGGTACTGTCTATTGTCTGTATATATGCCATGGTGTATTGGCAATTCACATGAGCTGTGTGCGCAGGGTATTGGTACCAACACGTGCAAAGGACGGTTCCTTGTTTTCGTCCAGAACAACGCCTTTGGATATGGAATGGGTAAGGCACATTCCAGCCAGTGGGAGCATTTGTGCGTGGGTTTGCGCATTGTTAAGCACTGCTGACCTCTGGTTACAGCTCCTTATACTTGTTTAGACTCCACATTTCTTTAACAGTGCAATACTCGTATACTGGTAAACAAACACGCGTACACCCGCTCGTTCACTCACTTGCACATGCACCGACATTGGTGCTTCCATTTGTCACTCACGCTGGGTAAGCACGCTCCCTTGTGATGCCTATTACATCGGACTACATGATTACAGTATCGGGTATGGCTAAACATTAGGCGACAGCAGGCGTTCGACTGTACGGACTCGGCGGCCTGTCCAGTGACGTCATCATATGATATGCATCTTCCTCATACAATCTGCTCCCATCTGGCTGATACATGGGAACCAATACTCTGCAATGCTGACATGTGAATGTGTTTTGGGAAACGCATCTCTCGGCTGGGTCATGCTACCGCATACCTATTGTAGGATTTCCACCTTTTAGATTGTACACATTCTAGGCATAACACCTTTCCCACTTTGCATGGGACAGTCCCTCATTAGGCATATGTGTCATGCGACAATACTGTAGCCATAGCTAATGTCCCGATTACAGGACAATATTATATTCTACGTGTCTGTAATAGTTGCATGTAATGGTTATTGTATACATGACACATCTATATGTTATGTGAAGTAGCATAAGCAACCTGACTGCTGCTTGACTAGGCTTTGATTTGTGCAACTATGTATATGTCTGTACTATGCATGGCTGAAGGTATGTTCTGACCTGGTACGTCTGACATTTCTACAGAGCAGCTCCCACTTTGGCCATTTGGAAAGGTAGCAGCCCTATAGGACCTATATGTAGAGCTGTCACATTTGGCAATGCAACACATACCCACAGCCAGTAGCATACCGACTACTTCACCGGTTTGCATACGTTAAGGTTATTCTTGTAGCATTATAGTTGCTACTACTGTTTCCTATAACATGTACCTGCTTCAGATACAACAAAATCATTTTATGACACCACTACACACAATATATGAACTCTTTTCCCGATATCACAGGCCATGTGCCATAACATTCATTTTTCAGGACACAACTGCCCAGAGTAGAGTGTCCCTCACAAAGGCGGACAGGTGGTAACCCCACACTATTATACTGTCATCCACCTATGGTGGTCGGCAGAATATGCGCTTTCCGTCACTAGCAGACCCCACATACGAATGGAGAATGAACACTTGTATCAGGGACATTGCATAGCACCCTGAGGGACACAATTGGATGATTGGTTCTATTAACCTGACACATTGACAGTCACAGGGCATATGTATCCATTCACATTTGTCGAGGTACATGCAGTACATGACTCATACATGTATTCATTAATCATTACGTGTATTCCGCCACCTGTCCACCTAAACGTACTAGTTCTGGAAGTGTTTAGTTAGGACTGTGTTACATTCTGATTCATAATCATGGATGTCCATGCTAATTGGGTACAAGGCACTGTTATAGTCCCTATGTGTTCCCACAATGGTTTATGGACTATCCAGTAGATGTGCTCTTCAGGTGTGGGAGGTATAGGCGTCTGCTATGCCCACATAGGAATATTAATTACTTCCACGAGTCATGCCTAATACATCTCTGCCAACCAACACCTGCACACTTATGCCCATTATGGCATACCCATGATTCCCCTACCTGACACCCCTCTACAGCACTCATGACTCATACTGTGAGCACAGCTGGGATATGAACACACCCCTACACACTGCACACACTCCCTGTCTCAGGACACATGTCATACATTCTGTCAAACCATGTGTTATCAGACTTGCACAACCTACTGTTCCATGTACAGCTACATCCTGCTCACATCGATTACCACGGGTTCATATGTAAAGTAAATTATTGGTGTCCCGCAAGGGACCCCGTTATCCATGTGTAAAGTGTAGACATTGCAGATCTCTCACACTGGTACTTTCCTGCCGGTGTTTTTGAAATCAGCGGTGTATTCACCTTTATTGCATGTCTGTATGTCTGCTGACCAACCTAGATGGGCAGTGTGGGAGGGCAACATTTGTTTCTTGGACCTCCCAGTAGCATATGCCCGGTCTGTATATCTACAGTAACATATATATATAAATATATATATATATATATATATATATATATATATATATATATATATATATATATATCTATCTATATATATATATATATATATATATATATATATAGATATATATATGTATGTATATGATATTATGTTTATATTTCTGTGTCTGTATATGTATGGCTATATATATATATATATATATATATATATATATATATATATATATATATATGTATGCTGCTGTTAGGCATTATGTCTGTTCCGCCATCTGTTGACCTAATATCACTAGTTCTGCCGGGGTTTAAATAGGACTGTGTTGGATTCTGATTCGTAATCACGGACATCCATGATCATTGGGTACAGGGCACTGATATAATCCCTATGTGCTCCCCAAATGGCTTACAGACTACCCAGTAGATATGCTCTTCATGTTTGGGAGTTATGAGCATCAGCAATGCCCACATAGGCATATTAATTACTTCCGCTGGGCGTGCCTACTACATCTCTGCCAACCGACACCTGCACACTTAGGCCCATTATTGCATACCCATGATTCACCTACCTGACACCCCTCTACAGCACTCATGACTCATACTTACTGTGAGCGCAGCTGGTGTATGAACACACCCCTACACATTGCCCACTCTCCCTGTCTCGGGACACATGTCATACGTCTTGTCAACCCATGTGTTATCACACTTGCACAACCTACTGTTCCGTGTACAGCTACATCCTGCTCGCCTCAATGACCATAGACTGCTTGTATAGTGAATTTTTGGTGTCCCGCAAGGGACCCCGTTATCCATGTTTAAAGTGTAGACCTTGCAGATCTCTCCCACTGGTACTTTCCTGCTGGTGGTTTGGAAAGCAGCGGTGTATTTACCTTTATTGTGTGTCTGTATGTCTCACCGGCCTAGCTGAGCGGTGTGGGGGTAAACGTTTGTTTATTGGACCTCCCAGTAACATATGCTCAGTCTGAACATATGTTACCCATAACTGCTTGCTGTACAGTAAACTAGTTATGTACATGTGTATATCTACAATGACATATATATATTTAATTTGTGTATATGTGTATATATCAATGAATGTTGTATGTGCATATATATATATATATATATATATATATATATATATATATATATATATATTTGCATATGTGTGTGTGTATGTATGCATGTATGTACATGTGTATGTATATATACATATATATATATATATATATATATATATATATATATATATATATATATACACACATCTGTGTGTCCGTTGACCAATACATTTCCCGTAGAAACACACTTACACATGCATATTGGGTTTTATCTCTGCTTCAACAGCATACTATTGCCTTAGTGATTATGACACCGACACTTCACTACGGTTAACTTGTAATTGGTATATAGCACGTTATACAGCGGACAGATGTCGCACTTTGTTCAAGTATGGAGTACCGCTGATAAGTGCGTTGTGATACAGTGTCATTTGACCTATTCCTTGTCTACACAGCCTAGTATACCTGCTACTGTATTTGTGTCTGTGCTCATTCATATTATTTATGTCAACAAATGGAGTGCATGTGTTACAGAGAATGTACTTCAGCATATTGATGTCTGCATATTGTTGTGTCTTTCGGCTTTTCCCGGTTAGGGGTTGCCACTGTGGAACTCTGGTCTGCTACTGATTGGCTGATAGACTTTTACGTGCATAGTTGCCAGCCTTGACGCACAACCTTCAACGATGGTACGCCCATTCATGCATGTCTCCACGCAGAAGACGCTCTAGCTGAGAATCGCTTCTACATACTAGCTGACCTACATGGGCTGCTCCATTAGAACCGGCGCAACCAACTCTGGCACACCTGTATCCACAATGGGATAGCCATAGTTCCTCCAACCCACCCGTGTTGAGTTTCCACGCATAACAGCCATTATCCACATGATATCGCAGCCATGACACACCTTTACACATTGCTCTCTCAAGACTGTTAGGGGCCCAGCACACATTTTGTACCACCTCGTGTATTATTTACACATACGTGCCTTTCCTGGTGTTATGGATTACGGCCATTTGCGGGTTACATGTGTAGGTGGTCACAACATGTAATACATTCCATCTGTGTATAATGTTGACGTAGCAGTTCAACGATATTATGCCCACTGGTATGACCCTGCCTCTGGTGTGAATAGCGGTGCTCTGCTCACTCTTGGGCAGCTTTATCTGACATACACTGCAAGCACTATATAATACCTTAGTTGCTCTATATTCCCTTCACAACCTGTGTGTATGCTTTCTCCTTTCGGCGTTCATTATATATATATATATATATATATATATATATATATATATATATATATATATAATTGTTATTTCTTTTCATGTATTTCTTTATTTTATATCTGTGGGTATATATCTATATATCTATACACACATCTATATAGCTATATATACATATATAAGTTACATCTGAACAAAACAACATACATTTCTTATGCTGGGAGCTGCTTACACACACGCGGGCGCACTTGCATAGCCTTATTGTGAGTTACATATGTTTACTGATTCGTCTTTGTGCTTAGGTGTGCCTTATTCATTATGACAGTTCCACTTTGATTGATGGAATCTGGTTAACTTCCCCATGCGAAATACACGTTCACCTTTACGTGTTTAAATGTTGGCTTTACAGCACAGAGGCATTCATTACACAAGAAAGTGATATGTGCTATAGTCATATTTGAACCGGGAATGCTTTTACGTTAGGCGGATGCTCTAACCACTACACTATTGGTGTTCTGCTTCATTTATATGTACACCCATGGTTCATAGCTACCCTAACATACGCCTCACCGCTTCACTTACACAGCAGGCATCCATTCTCCTGCTGTGAAAACTGCAGTACTGCACATATGACATTCCCTATTCCCTACTGCTCTGGACCTGTGCTGCATGTCTACTCACTCCAAGGATATTCAGAACTCCAACACTTATAGTCCTGGCACATACGCGTGTTTGATTGTCAGGGTGTTCATGTGCTGGTCTGGGTTTAGGCTTGTTCAACTGGTGACCAGCACTGCCCTGTACCTGTTCAAATGTCAGACGTAGCACATGGACAGAGTTGGTCCCAATTTTAACATTCTACCTGTGTTTACAGACGCAGGGGTTTGGGCATCTCTGACCACATTATTAGGTCGGCACTACATAATATAGGGTGGAGGGGTGGTTCCACTACATGATACGGGGTGGGGGGGTGTTTCCACTGGTGTTTCCCTTCACATTTAACTATTTCATTCATTCATATATACGATGAATATTATTCTGGACATCACTTATGAATTCACTACAGGTATGCAATAGTCCTGTCAACAAATGTGACGGTTGGTGTACATATGTGTATGGACCTCTGTCATACTCAGGGACTAATTTAAACAGTGACAGGGACAAGGCAATGACAAATCAAGGACAATCATGGACACTTCTACAATATTAGTACTATTAACTTGGAAGATGTTGACAGATTCGGAGACATATGTATTACTACTTATTTTCTGCAGTTAAATCCGTATATTACTCTTAATTCTTGTCATTAGTCATCCTCATTCAACACCTTTCCTCCAAAGGTCACTGGCTTTGTGAGTGATTCAGATGCTGGCCAGTTATTGTGCGAATGCTCTGACCATTGGTAGGGTTGCCACATTTTCATATGTACAGGATGGGATATATTCTGGACACACCAGATTGTTTAGGCCAACACATACCCACAGTAAGTGCAGGGTTTAGAACATTCATTATTTTCCTAACTGAGAGCCTATTCCTTTAGCACTTTAGTTGCTTAGTCTGTTTCTTGTACGAATTACGTATTTTATATCCAGACATGACTGCTTTAGGCAACTGTTACATGCAGTATTGTACATAGTTATTTCCTACAATCACAGGACATTCGCCATTGTATCATTGATGGTCAGGACACACCTACCAAAACAGTGACTGTCCCTCACACAGTGGGTCAGGAGGTATCCTGTTTATGTCGGCGCCTTAATCACCCTATTTCCAAGTGCCACTATGTGAATGTGTACAATATATTCTCTCGATTATTCATGTGGGGAAACGTGCATCACGGGCAGGTGTTTGATCCTGGGTAGTCAGTTCTGCATGACTGTCTAGGGCTGGACAGTCCCATGCACCACTACTGCACATTCAACTTGTGTCCTGATGTCGACAGGACTGGACATCGTGTCCTGATACCCAGTCTGATGTTTACACAGGTTACTTATCCCATGAGGGATATCCAAAAATTGAACAAGACCAATACCGTCCATTCTTTTGGCTTTACGAAAATGTGATGGGGTTTTACATGCAAAGGATACATAGTTTGCAATCCTGAAACTGCCTAGGGTGACACTGCCTACTACATATGAGTAGTGGTCACTATGTGCAGATATGGCTGCGCCAAGCTAGTAGGCCGAGTATGGCTGGATTTGGTGGACGTTCAGGTATGGGGGCGGGTTGTGTGCTGTGGAGGGGATGATGGGCATTCAATTATGCATCCAGGTGTGTTGCATTTGAATGGGCCGGTTCCAACCAGACCATTCTGTGGGTATGTGCCAGTGACGTTTCTGTACATTTGTATCGCACATTTTAATATTCATATGTTTGTGTGATTGTGTTCTACAGTATGGCCTGTCAGGTTGTATTGCAGATGTGTATACTTGTTCTTTGTGTTTCTTTTTGATTCACCCGCTGCTCCCTCATACACCTCCAGTTCACCTATTCTGCATCCAACACAGTCTCGCCTTTGTGGATTATACCATTACCCATCCCCCCCACACACATATTCCTGACACTCCATCCATCACTTCTTTGGTTGATGGCCCATGACACGGTCAGGGGAACACATTGCATACAATACATATGTCAGGTACCTGTATGGTTGTGTGGACTATCCTGGCATGTTTCACCTTCCACATGCTGTACATCACACACATAGGTACACGCCCATACTTAACTTTCATGACATGGTTGGTACACCCGGGTAATACCCGTTCAACTGTGACACATCCTGACAAGTACGGCTTGGACCGCATATGGGCAGATTTTGGCCAACTGCTCTGACCATTGGTAGGGTGCCACCTTTTCATATGTCCAGGATGGGATATATTCCAGACACATATCTGATTTTACAGGACAACACATACCCACGGTCAGCACTACGGATAATACTTTTCCTTTCTGCCTACTTGTTAGCTTATTGTTGTAGCAGTTTATATGCTCCTTCTGTTTCGTTTTCTTGCTTATTCTATTTCTTGTCACATGTGGTATGTTACATATGGACATATCTATTGTATGTGACTATTACATGCGTTGTGGGATATAATTCTTTCATATGGTCGCTAGATATTTACATTTATCATGGTTTTGGTATGGACACATCTGCCCAGCTGTGTACTATCACTCACAATGTGGGACAGCTGGTAACCCTGACCATTGGGCTAGACATAGCTATTGGCGGCGCGCTAACATGTTGCGTTTCACTTCCACAATACGGGCACACATTTTTCACTGTCATTTGTTCGAGGGATGGAGACTCAATATTCCCTACCATGCATTTGTGTTTGCTTCTTAATTTTGTGTTCGCAAGAACTGTCTTGCATGCTTTGCATACGTTTCCGTATCCATGGACACTGACAGGTGTAATTGCTATTGCAGGCAAATTGTTATATGTAAGCATTTTAGGTTGCACATCGACAGCTGACATTTCCACGCCTCCGTGCAGCACTTCGACACGCCCTATGCACTCGCGCTCATTTCCTATGCACGTGGCTGTGGCGACCGCACGCCTTCATTAATATGCATTTGGCGCTACTGCGCCATCTACATTCCGCACGGTCGGTGCAAGCCTAATGCCAGCCTTGCGCCGAGCTTCATGAATCCCGGGGGAGGACTATAGAAAAGATATGTAGCTGAGCCAGGTATGGAAATAAGATATATATGGAGAGTTTGTGGTGGAATACAGAAGTCCGGGAAGTTATCACAAGAAAGAAAGAGTGCAAGAAAACATGGGAGAAAAGGAAGAAGGACTAGGCTAAGATGGGATACTGGTAGGTTAACACAGAGGTTAAGAGAACAGTTGTAATAATAATGAACAAGGCATCAGAGGCACTCGAACAGCTACTGGAAAGTCTCTCAGGAGATGGCGCAAGGAAACTTTTATCAGGCTGCAAGAAAGAGACAGAAAGATATGGAAGATAGCTGTTAGACACCCTTCATAAGCAACACTAGCTACAACATGCTCACCAGTCCATAGGACATTAAAGGCAGATAGAAGGAGCAGTTTCAGCAGCTTCTGAATGAAGAAAAAATAAACATAGAAGCTGTACTGCCCACCCTGTAGGAAGTAAGAACAGCACTAAGGCAAATGAAGTCAAGGAAAGAATCTGGCTCTGATATGGTCATGGCTTGTATATCATGATGTTGGGCTAGCTACTTGGCTGGGAGAACATTGACTGTAGATGATAGTAACTGCTTATATGATACCCTGATCCTATGTGCAAAACGGGAAAAGGGAGATGCTTGGATGGATGGATGGATGGATGGATGGATGGATGGATGGATGGATGGATGGATGGATGGTTGGATGGGTGATTTAGGGGAGAAATGGTTAATAAAGGTTCTCATAATAGTATAGACAGAAGGGTGCATGCAAAATGATAAGAACATAAGCATTCTGGTGCCAGTGAACAAGAACAAAGATGACATTCACAACTGAGGGAAGTATAGAGGTATTAAACTCCTGTCACACTGGTGGAAAGGGTGGCTCATAAGTGAATATGCAGAAAAGGAGAAAGTAAGGTGAAGATGAGCAATTTAGATTGAGCTCAGGATGCAGTGCAACTGAGAAAGTGTTTACAATGAGACTATTAGCAGTAAAGGATCTGGAGATGAGAAAAGAGACAACTGAACATCCCTAGATTTGGAAAAAGAGTATGGTGAGGTCCTGAGAAATCCTCACAGGCTGCTAGCTCTCATACAATCACGGAATTGTCTGAGCAAGTGCCAGTAGTGAGGTGGAAAATTACTGAACCTCCCAGAGAGAAGTTTTTTCTTCCTTTCCCCTACCATTTCACCAGAGAAGGAAGAAGTCATATGAGCAGGAAGGTCAACGAGGAGGGCAGAAGAGGAAGGAGCCACCACCCACGAACAACTTGAGAACTTTGAAGAAGATGTGGACGCCATTTCAACTGGGTTAGTTTGGAACATTTCCCGATACATGTTAATGCAAGTGGAACTATCACTCTTGAACAAAGGTTTGGGTTTTATACTGACCACTCCTTCTGATATAGCTGACGGTTTGACTGAGTTACATTTATTTGCACGCAATCTTTCATTGAAAATGTCTTTTGGTAATAATAAACAGTTAAGACTAGTGTATATACACCTGTTATACCTCCAGCTGTTGAAGTATTCCTACATGTATGTGAGACTGATTTATATAATTTTTTTGAAATGAAGAAACAGTTTATGACCAATGGTAACTTGACTAGTGATGAACAAAAAGCATTGCATGACTTGCAAGGTAATGGGGAAGTGGTTATTCAACTAGCGGATAAAGGGGGTCCAGTGGTGATGATGGATGCAAACTAATATTATGAAAGCATGAAATCAGTGTTGCAGGATGAGAATGTATACCGAACTGTTGAGATGAACATGGTAGGGAGGATGCAAGAACGCATAATGAATTCTCTTTATGAATGTTTTTGTATGGGCTTGATTAGTAAAGAACTGTATTTCAAGGTTGGTCATCCCCTTGTTCCACAACTTCATGGAATGCCGAAGATCCATAAAAATCTGTTACATCCTACATTTAGACCTATAGTAGAAAGGGTGGGTGGTTGACTGAGCCCATCTCTATTTATTTGGACAGGCAGCTTAGAAAGGTATTGGATAACTGTCACACAGTATTGAGAGACACTGAGCATTTTTTACATGATTTGTATCTTGTGGTTATTGGGCCTACTGGACAAAGACCAGATATTCTGGTTACCTTGAATGTAGTGTCGTTTACATCTATGAAGATGCAAAAACCAAACGGCTGCAGGTACACTGAGGTGCCCAAAACACACAACAACAGCAAAAGTAAATTAAGGCACCAAAGTTACACACTGGAAATCAGTCACTGTACTTTATTGCAGAAGACAAACGGTAAGCGCTTTCATAACTTAATGTTGCTTCATCAGAAACAGTTTCTGATGAAGCAACATTAAGTTGTGAAAGCGCTTACCGTTTGTCTTCTGCAATAAATTTCAGTGACTGATTTCCAGTGTGTAACTTTGGTGCCTTAATTTACTTTTACTGTCGTTTACATCTATACCCAATCAAGAGGGTATAACTATGGTGAAGTCGTACTTAACTAGGCATGGCCAGTTGAGCGGTCAGCAGGTGGATTTACTGAGTCTACTTCTTGAATTGGTTCTTGAGCATAATTTCTTTTTGTTTAATGGAACCTGTTATTGGCAGATGGCAGGAGTGGTGATGAGCGCCAGTTGTGCCAACTCCTACGCGAATTTGGTCATGGCAGAATGGGAGTATCAATAATAGGCACATTTGCTTTTATCAACGCTTTGATGATGATCTCTTTTTAGGATGGAAAGGGGATGAACTGGCATTGATGGCTTTTGTGCGTCAGTTGAATAAGAGTAGTAACTTTCTGAATTTCACCCTAAAATTTTCAACTGAGAAAATTGATTTTTTGGATGTGTAAGTGGTGAAAACAATGGATGGTAGTTTGTCCATTAAGATGCACAGAAAGGAATGTTATCGCCCAGCATTCCTGCACAGGGCTAGTATGCATCCACAGAATATCTTTCCTAACATTATAAAGGATCAATCAATGAGGGTATCACGTTTGTTGCACGAAAGTCAGGACTTTGAAAATGACTTGGAATGTTTGAAAAATGAATTTATGACTAGGGGTTACACCCAGGCAGAGGTTAATATGGCATATAATAAGGTTAATAATGAAAGGAATGGTAGTGCTAAACCATATTTTTCTGGTGATATGATGCAAAGGGTGGATACACCAAGGGGAAATAGTAATGTTCCAGTTGTATTGTCATACACCAATGATGTTAATAAGGTGAGAGGCATTGTACGGACCAACTGGCATATTTTACAGGTTGATGGGAGGGCTACAGGACTTGTGGGCTTGCACCCCAGGTTTGTTTATAAAAATATGAGGACATTGAACAAAGGCTTTGTTACCCAAAAAATTATGAGCCACCTGAAGGGGGGGGGGGGGGGGCTGGGCACTAAAAAATGTGAAGCATGTGCTTTCTGTGAATTTATAGATGAATCCCGGTTTTTCAAGCACCCAGGAACAGGTTCCCTATGGCATTTGAGAGCTTCAGCTGACTGTAACACAAAGAATGTTATTTATGTAGCACACTGTAAAATCTGCTTCAAGTTATATGTAGGGAAACTAGCCATAGATTAAGGGAGCAGACAAGAGATCATCTATATTTCACAAGAAAGGGCTTTGAATACAGCTAAGCATGCATTACTTGCAGGGGAAGAGTATGCTTTTACTTTTCAAGTTTTACATGTTTTGTTCAGCTTTGTTAGAGGCAGATCATGCCTACTAAAACCTGGTTGACTTCTTCGAGACAGTCACCAAGGCCATAGACAAGGAAAAGGTTGTTCACACAGCCTACCTTGACCTCACCAAGGCTTTTGACACCATTCCCCACTCGGGTATTACAGAAAAACTCACCAGCCTGAACATAAACCCCTACGTCACAAGACAGATTGCCAACTGGCTTACAGACAGAACTCACACTGTAAGAATAGCGGGCTCCATGTCCGACTCTAAACCAGTCAAAGGTGGTGTCCCACAAGGCTCAGTCCTGGGACCCCCTCTGTTCATCATATACTACGCAGAAGTACAGGCAAACACAGGAGGACTATGGCTAACCAAACTGGGAGCCATAACTGACTCTCCGGCTGACATGGACATGCTCCAAAAGAGCCTTACTGAGACAGATACCTGGTGTCAAAGTCATGGCCTCAAGCTAAATGCCAAAAAATGCATAGTCATCCCGTTTGGGAAAAACAAAACACCCACGAATTACCACATAGGTGGCAGCTCCCTTAATACAGGTAATAAGAGATCTGGGAACCCAGGTAGATAATAATCACTCCTTTGACAATCATATTGCCAAAGAAGTTAGGAAATCCTTCTATGTGGCCCATCTAATTACTAAAAGGTTCATATCTAGAAATAAAGAGGTTATAGTGCCCCTCTACTTGTCACTCATCAGACCCCTCATAGAGTACAATGCCCCATTTGGGATGTACCTCACAACACACTTCCAGCAGCTGGAGAGACCACAAAAGTACCTTACCAAGAGGATTACTGGCCTCAAACATATGTCCTATGCAGCCCAATTGAAAAAACTCCGGCTGTACTCAGTGGCATATCGCTTACTCAGGGGTGATCTCTGCCTGACTTACAAAGCCATGTCCAACTCAGAACTGATGGACATGCTCCACCTAAAGAAATCCAAGTCACTGCGAGCCATATGCTCTTGTGAGCTAAACCTCACCACAACAATAAATAGAACATGCTTGAGGGATATATTCCTGTCACAGAGACTCTCCATGCTTTGGAACAAATATCCAAACTACATTAGGCAGAGCCCCTCACTAACACTCTTCAAGAGAAACCTTGACGAGTGGATGGGTAACAGAAAATACACCCCTGGGTTCACTTCATTGGCTCTGCTTGACAGAGAATCAGTTAATTAATCAATGGTGCGGCGATAGCTGACACACTCTGGCTAGGCTTATAAATGCCCTCGGGCAGATAGCCTAGTACATACCTATGAACCTATGAAAGAGAATGTCAGAATGGGTGATCTGACAAATAGAACTGAGAATATTGAACTGCAATGGATTCTGAGACTGGGGGCTCACCGTGGGCTTGGACTGAATGATTCAGTCCCATTGAAACCTGTTTTGAAATCCAGGAAGCTGAAGTGATGGGGGTTATGCTTTAGAGTAATGCAATAAAATTTTACATTAAGTTTGTATGCTTCTTGATGAGGGGGTATGTTTTTTAAGTGGGTGATAGTTGTAATTGGTTTATTGTGTTTTAAAATGGTGTATATAACTGACTGTTGAAGATGTAGGTTTGTCTGATGAAACAATGTTAATCATTGTGGAAGCTCTAACATGTTTTTAATAAATCGCTCTCCTGTAGAAGTTTGGTGTGAATTAAAGTCTTCAGCAACTTGTTTCTGTGTTGTTTCAACACAGATTATTAACTGGGTTTGCTGTTTCTACTATTTTTCATGGAGCTCATCACTGGTTTGTGGCATTTTATATGGAATCAATGGTATTAAGTTCAAGGAGTACTCAGGCTCACAGAAGGTTTCCCAGTAGAAGTGAGTGTGTAGTAGGGTTCAGCTCCAAGCTCAGTGCTGCTCATACTGGTGATAAAACTACATTAACAAACCAGTCAGAATATACTGATCAGCAACACTGTTGTATGCATAAGATATGGCATAACCATCAGACTCTGAACAGGAACCTCAAAGAATGATAGGAAAATGAAATATAGAACTGAAGGCAAAAGGGATGATACTAAGTACAGACAAGACAGCAGTCAAGGCAGCAAATTGGGTGAATCATAAAAAGATGAAATTTGTGATAGAAGTGAAAATAGTGGAATTTATTATCAGCTTCAAGTATCTAGGAGGGAAGAGAAGTCTGAATGAGGAGATCAATAATTGAATCAGTGGAGCTACAGCCAGCTTGCAGGGTATCTGTGACATTCTGTCACTGTGACAGAAAAGTACCAAAGAAGCTGAAACATAAGGTGTCCAAAACACTGGTGTGACTAGTACTCTGTATGGCATATACGTGAGGACTTTAAAGAAAGAGCAGATGAGGAAGCTAGAGATGATGGAGATGAAGTGCCTGAGATGGGTGGTCAGATGCACACTTAAGCAGATGAAGAAATGATGAAATCCAAGTAGAAGCCAATGTAGAGAAGAATTGCAAAGAAGATAAAAGAAGACAGATTACAGTTGTTTGGCATGTGTGAGTCAGGCATAACTGTTGAAGAAGGTAGAGAGTAGCACTAAATCAAGAAAGGTGGCAACAGCTGACAAGACAGATACCCACGAAGAGAATGAAAAAATGGGGTTGATGATGATGATGATGATGAGGGGATATTCAAAGTTGTTATTGCACATGCACAGAAGGTATGAGTACTGGTTGCACACAAGCTCAAATAATTGTTTTGTATGTTTTACATTTGTGCAACATTTGAAAAGTGTAACAGACAGTTGTGTGCAAATGAATGCATAATAACATTTAAATGAAGATATGTATGCAAATGCTGTGCCAGTAATATGAGAATAGGTTTATTATATGTGTTTGATTCAGAGTTGCATTTTGTTATACAATTGCACATTACATTATATAACAGCAAATAGTGCCTTTTCTAGTTCATAGGTTCATAGGTAGGTACTAGGCTATCTGCCCAAAGGCATTTATAAGCCTAGCCAGAATGTGTTGGCTTTCACCACCCCCATAGATTAGTTCCCTGTGCCTCTGTCCAGCAGAGCCATTGAAGTGATCCCTGGGGTAAACCTTCTGTTTCCCATCCACTCGTCAAGGTTTCTCTTGAAGAGGGTTAGCAAGGAGCTCTGCCTAATGTACATTGAAATCTTGTTCCAGAGCATGGGAAGTCTCTGGGACAGGAATCTATCCCTCCAGCACGTCCTGTTTATTGTTATGGTGAGGTTTAGATCCCTGGAGCGTGTGGCTCGAGGGGATATGGTTTTCTTTAGGTGGAGCATGTCCATCAATTCTGGGTTGGACATGGCCTTGTATGTCAGGCAGAGATCACTTCTGAGTGGGCGGTATGCAACTGAGTACAGTTGGAGTTTCTTCAGTCGAGCTGCATAGGGCATCTGCTTGAGGCCAGTGATCATCTTGATGAAGTGCCACTGTGGTCTTTCCAGTTATTGCAGGTGTCTTGTAAGGTACATCCCAAATGGAGCATTGTACTCTATGATGGGTCTGATGAGTGATGCATAGAGGGGCCCAATGACCTAATTCAATCTAGATGCAAACCATTTTGTGATTAGGTGGGCCACATTGAATGATTTTCTAACCACTTTGGCAATGTGATTATCAAAGGAGAGGTTACTATCTACTTGGGTCCCCAGATTCCTTATTATGTCTACAGTATTTAGGGGGTTACCACCTATGTGGTGGTTTGTGGGTACTTTGTTTTTTTCCAAAGGGGATGACTATGCACTTTTTGACATTTAGCTTGAGGCCATGGTTTTGACACCAGGTATCTGTCTCAGTGAGACCCTTTTGGAGGATGTCTGTGTCAGCTGGAGAGTCAATTTTAGCCCCTAGTTTGCAGTCATCTGCAAACTTGGTCAGCCATAGTCCTCCTGTGCTTGCCTGTACCTCTGAGAAGTATATGCTGAACAGGAAAGGTCCAAGGACTGTGCCCTGGGGAATGCCACTTGTAACCGGTTTAGAGTCAGACCTAGCTCTGGCAACTCTTACCATGTGGGTTCTGTCCATGAGCCAGTTGGCAACCCATCTCATGATGTAGGGGTTTATGTTCAGGCTGGTGAGCCTGTCTATAATACCTGAGTGGGGAATGATGTTGAAGGCCTTTGTGAGGTCTAGGTAAGCTGTGTGGACCTCCTTTCCCTCATCTATAGCCTGGGTAACTGTCTCAAAGAAGTCCACCAGGTGTAGGAGGCATGATCTGCCATTAACAAAGCCGAACTGGGTAGGGTCCAGTGTTTAGAGGTTTCCAATGTCTTTGTTAATGAGATCCATGATGATGCACTCCATAGCGTTGCAGACCAAGCTAGTCAGGCTTATAGGGCAATAGTTCCTGGAGTCCATTGTGGAGCGGAATAACCATTGCTGTGCGCCACTCTATGTGCATGTAGCTGTGGAGGGGCTTTGTTTAAACAGTGTGTTTAGGTGAGGGGTTAGTTCATCTTTGAGGTCATGTAGGACGCAGCCTGGGACACCATCTGGTCCCATTGATGCTGTGTTTCTGGCTTTGGAGAAAGCTGTTTTAACCTGAGTGTCTGTGATTTCAGGGGTACTACATTCTTCTGGTATAGTTATGGTCCCTTTTGGGGGTGAGAGGGGGGGTGAAGTTTGCACTGAACCTGTCTGCCAGGATGTTGGCTATATTGGTCGGTTCAGTTGATTTTGTGCCATTCTGCACTAACTCCGAGCAGATCTGAGAAATGCCACTTAGATTCTTGACATAGTTAAAGAATGCCTTGTAGTTATCTTTGGAGTCCATGACAATATTTCTTTCAAAGCTAGCCTTGGATGATTTTATGAGGGAATGTAGTTTCTTGCTGATACTGATCAGGGATGTCTTCACTTCTTGGAATTTTATTCTTTACTGTACTAATTTCCGCCTTCTATTGTTTATGGCAGGGGTCCACAAGACTGGTTTCCTTTTCTTGGAGGAGTGAGTCTTGGTTTTGTTTGGGATAGCACAATCCATGTATTCTTGTAGGTGCCTGTAGAGTGCATTAGTAAAGGATTTTTCAGCTTGGACAGCATTATCCTTTAGCATGGGGGCTTTAAAACTTCCCACCTCAGTCTTAAGTAACGTGAAGTTTGCTTTTGAAAAGTTTTTCGCAGTGGTTTCTTTGACCAGGGGTTGTGGCGGAATGTGGATATCCAGAGTGATTAGTTTATGGTAATATCTAACCGGAGAGGGGTTGACCTCCGGTGTGAAACACCGGTCAGCCATGTTGGTGATGACCAGGTCCAATATGTTGTCACCTCTGGTGGGGGTATTGACCAGTTGATCCAGGGTGTTTGAGTTTATAAATTCTAGGAAATGTTGGGCAAGGGAGTTTGTACTTAAGTAGTTCTCACAGTTAATGTTTGGGTAATTGAAATCACCCAATATCAGGGAGTTTGGTACGACCTTTAGGTTTCCCAGTGTTTCCAGGAATGTGAGTGGGGGTCCAGGGACATGGTGGGTGATCTGTAGCAAGCTATAAATTGAATAGCAGTTTTGCCCATTGTTAGTTGTACGTGGATGATCTCTGAAGCATTGTGATGTGCCACTAACCTGGAGGTGTGGGTATCCTTGATGAATATGGATACTCCCTCACCTTTTGTATGTCGGTCCGGGTTTTGTGGCTGAAATGTATGGTATGAATTGTAGCCTGGTAGTGCTGGGGTGCTCTATGGAGCCTTAAACCAGGTTTCTGTTACTGCACATATATCAATTTTCTCCATACTGAGGAGTGCCTCGAGTGCGTGCATTTTGAGGTTTGGACTTCTGGCATTGAGTAGCATTACTCTCAGTTTTTTTGTTACTTGTGCAATTTACGGTGGTGGGTTTGTCTTTTGAGCCCTGCCTAAAAAAGGCACTATGGGGGTGGCAAGAGCCTTGGCCAGTATTCAAAAGCCTAAGGGTGACTGGTGCAAGCCATCTCTAGCGAAGCAGCGTGGTTTGTCGAGCATGTCATCCCAGGATGACAGACACTGGATCCCCTTTGAATGACACCAGAAGCTTAGCCAATTGTTGAAATTGATAATTTTTTCTCTATACCGTGGTATCATTCTTGGTGAGGGCAGGATGCTACTCAGGGTCAGGATCATACCGGCCTGGGCTACATGATCAAAGAGCTCCTCCATGTCTCTTTTCATGTAGTCCAGGAAAGTACGGCTCAGGTCATTCACACCAACATGGACAATGACAGAGTCATATTTGTACTTGTTCTGGAGTGACTTGTGTGCTTGTGTTATGTGGCTGATCCTGGCACCCGACAGGAATCTAACAGTAACCTTCTTCTTGTTCAGCCTAGTGAGTGGGACATCAGTGTGCCTGACTATAGAGTCACCTATTACTAGTATGACGGGTATGTTATTTTGCCTTAAGGGCTGTGATTGTGTGGCACACTGGTTTTGTGAAGTATGTGTTTCATGATTTGTATTGGGGGGGTGGAGGTTGCTTGGATGTCTGCTTTGGAGGTCTCTGTTGCTTTTGCAGATTTTTATTTAGAGCCTCCGAGTATGTTTTCATGTGTTTATGTGTGGTTTTTGCTGGTGCTGGTTTCATAGGTCTATGTGAGACTGGTGGTGCGATGCAAGTAATTCCCTTCTCCCCTTGACTGCCTGGTCTCTTGGGTTGAGAGAGCTTAGCCTCCAGTTTGGCTGTATAATTGCATCTCTCGCATGTATTAGTGTTTGGTGGAAGGAGGAGAGGGTTGTCTCTGTACATGTGGCAATTGTAACATTGCCTCAAAATGCCCAGATTCACCAGTTGGACCGGAGAGTACACCTGAAACTGCCCTTTGGGCATGCCTGGATAGGTTCAGTGAACTGTTTTACTGACTGGCTGGTAAGGTCGAATAGAGAGCCTTGTCCTTCTCTACAGTATAGGGAGGTCTAGTGCTAAGGTTTATTAGTGCTTGCTATGAGTTTTGAGCAAGTGCCAGAATGAGAAGTGAACGGTTTGAGTGCTTAAGTTGAAAGTTTGTCTAATTCCAAGGGAAAAATTGAATAGTAGACTTTGTGGAGCCGGAAATAGTTATACCCTAGCTAACCAGCGCTGCCCGGTGCGCAAAACCTTGCAAATCCGGGTTTTATAGCAGGAAATTAAAGCGATAGAAATTATCCTAAAATGGCCAATAAACTACTAATTTCTGAGCTGAAACCACTCCTCCAGGGAGAGATAGGCTGTTCAAAGCTCCCTCTCTCACAGTGAACAGAGAAACTTCCTTCTATCCAAGTAAGGTATGGGCAAACACAGAAACTTGTAACACAGCCCTGAATTCAGCACTAACCTGAAAAGTGGATTATACTAGCTTGGAAAGGTGGGAAAACAAGTATTTTTTTTTGTTTTGTTCAGAAAATAAAGCAGATACAATCAAAAAAACACTTTAAATGCACAGAAATGGCTATCACACTTGAGTGCGTAGCCTACAACAGTTAAACAGGTAATTTAAACACAAAAACACATTTGTTAAAGTGCAGGCAGTAAAATAAGTACAATATGTAGCTGAAACAAGCTTTTAAAATCACAGAAACTCTAGAAAATCTGTGTTTTAGGCGGAATTAGCTAAAGGCAGCAAGAAAATGCAGAAAAAATATACTTAATTACTTCAAAGTCTCTCTTTTGTCTCTCTGCTGCTGCAGAACTCTGCATGGGCACCAGGCAGGAGCTTGCTGAGCTGTATACTAGCACAAAAACCTTGCAAATGCGGGTTTTATAGCAGGAAAATGAAAGAGATAGAAATTAGCCCAAAATGGCTAATAAACTACTAATTTCTGAGCTAAAACCACTCCTCCAGGGACAGATAGGCTGTTCAAAGCTCCCTCTCTCACAGTGAACAGAGAAACTTCCTTCTATCCAAGTAAGGTATGGGCAAACACAGAAACTTGTAACACAGCCCTGAATTCAGCACTAACCTGAAAAGTGGACTATACTAGCTTAGAAAGGTGGGAAAACAAGTACTTTTTTTGTTTTTTTCAGAAAATAAAGCAGATACAATCAACAAACACTTTAAATGCACATAAATGGCTATCACACTTGAGTGTGTAGCCTACAACAGTTAAACAGGTAATTTAAACACAAAAACACATTTGTTAAAGTGCAGGCAGTAAAATAAGTATAATATGTAGCTGAAACAAGCTTTTAAAATCACAGAAACTCTAGAAAATCTGTGTTTTAGGCAGAATTAGCTAAAGGCAGCAAGAAAATGCAGAAAAAATATACTTAATTACTTCAAAGTCTCTCTTTTGTCTCTCTGCTGCTGCAGAACTCTGCATGGGCACCAGGCAGGAGCTTGCTGAGCTGTATACTAGCACAAAAACCTTGCAAATGCGGGTTTTATAGCAGGGAAATGAAAGAGATAGAAATTAGCCCAAAATGGCTAATAAACTATTAATTTCTGAGCTGAAACCACTCCTCCAGGGACAGATAGGCTGTTCAAAGCTCCCTCTCTCACAGTGAACAGAGAAACTTCCTTCTATCCAAGTAAGGTGTGGGCAAACACAAAAACCTGTAACACTGCCCTGAATTCAGCATTAACCTGAAAAGTGGACTATACTAGCTTAGAAAGGTGGGAAAACAAGTATATTTTTTTGTTTTTCTGGGGTTTTTTTCAGAAAATAAAGCAGGTACAATAAAAAAACACATTAAATGCACAGAAATGGCTATCACTCTTGAGTGTGTAGCCTACAACAGTTAAACAGGTAATTTAAACACAAAAACAAATTTGTTAAAGTGCAGGCAGTAAAATAAGTGCAATATGTAGCTGAAACAAGCTTTTTAAATCACAGAAACTCTAGAAAATCAGCATTTTAGGCAGAATTAGCTAAAGGCAGCAAGAAAATACAGAAAAATGATACTTAATCACTCCAAAGTCTCTCTTTTGTCTGTCTGCTGCTGTAGAACTCTGCAGGGCACCTGGTAGTAGCTTGCTGAGCTGTATACTAGCACAAAAAACTTTAAAATGTGGATTTTATAGCAGGGAAATGAAAGAAATAGAAATTAGCTCAAAATGGCCAATAAACTACTAATTTCTGGGTTGAAACCACTCCTCCAGGTCACTTTTCAATTGACATTTTGCTGTGGTTCTTGCTGTTTCCCACTCTCAGATGCTTTCCTCTGTAATACATGCTGGTGCATTGAGCAGTGAATTTGGAGAAGAAATTATAGTCAAGGGATAACTCTACATAACTGACAGAGCAGGAGGTGTTTGAACACTTTAGAGTGGACAGGATATTTATTAACACTGAACACTTTAGAGTGAACAGGATATTTAATAACACCTTTGCTGGATGTATATGTCATACAAATAGGAGCAGGGGGAATATGTGTCCTTCCTTTTCCTGTGGCTATCAATATTTGTACAGCTCTCATTACACTTTCCATAGCACCTACTGCTACTACCCAAAGCTTCACTATCTAGTGCCTCTCAACTCTAAAGCAGCAAATAAAAAAGGTCCACAGTTCTGTTCCCTGAATTAACATTAGCGTTCCTTGCCTAAACATCCAGATCCATTCCCCCCAATCTGCTCTGCACCCCTCAAAGTTGAGCAAATAATAATAATAATAATAATCACAATCACACATATTTTTCAACAGATAAAAAAAAATAGCCCCATCTCCAATCAGCTGCTTCTCATTTCTCTTCTAAGGAGCACTAGGTCCTTTGCTCTCCTCAGCTCTAAGTTAATGAGAAGAAAAAAAAAGGTCATCTACTTTTAAAAACTGTAGCAAGTCAGTTCCTACACTTGTAGCAACTAGCCTGCTGCTACAACTTATACCACTCACAAAGTGCTGAAGCAAGTGCTTCAAACCTGACAGCAAAAGCAATTCTTTATATAAAAATGATTACCTGCTGCCTACACCCCCTAATACCTTGCACCTGGGGTAGCTGACTCCTTTATTCTTCTCTAGCTACATTTCTGGCCAGATGGACCTTTTAGAGACAGACTGAGGAAACATTATGTATCTCTTAGTTTTCTGCCTCAAGGATACGGCCTCAGTTCCTTGATATACTTCTCAGCCATGTGGATGAGTATATCTATTTCCCAGTTTCATCACCTGAAAGAATCACTCCTATAAGTGCCTTCTACAGACTGGTCAATTACCCTGAGCTGCTTGGTGCAATATACTGCCTCATGTGGCTATCAGGGCCCGAGCTGGACCGGGGGGAGGAGGTTCCATAGTAAGAAAAGTTATATCTCCATCAGCTGCCAGGTAGTGATTAATATGTTGGCTATATTCCCAACATATTGCAAAGGCATTCTGGCTCGATCCATGACTCACACATATGACACATTTATTTCCTGCATGGTAGGATACCACATGTGCATCTAGTAGGGGAAGGTACACTGCACTATGTACCCCGTAGCTATTTAACTATATACTGTCTAAAGTAAAGATTAACCACCCTGTCTTCATATGCCACCTTCCCATTATGTTTTTCAGGTGATTCAGGATATCTAACTTTGTCTTAACTGATGATATCAGTCAAGAGCCCACAGGTAGTATAGAGCTAGAGTGCTATAACACCACCCTATCCTAGACATGGACTAGTGTTGGAGAAGGTAAATGCTAACATATGTGAAATTGTGAGTGACTGTCACATTGGTATTGCGCCATACACAATATCCTCTAATGACACCAATGGGGATGGTCCTAGTGATCTGAAACAAATGTCTTGTGAGCTCTATACGAAATTGTTATGAGGATGAAATCTCATAGATGCCAGTGATACCCTTGAGAGTGATCAGGTGGTGCTGCATAACCTGGGCTTTGAAAGAGATGTCCTACCACATAATGTGAAAGTCTGATAGTGCCTACCGGTCTGGGTCATGGAGGAATCTGCATTCATAGATTCAACACTTATTTTTTGCACTCATGGTGCACATTCCACAGGCCTCCATGCATGTGGATCTGCACTCATCCATGTCTACCAATGTCAGTAACGTGTATCTTGTAAGCCCTCCTTAATGTGAGGCTGCAGGTTGATATGGATGCCATGTGAGCAACAATGCTCCAACTGAGGATCATTATAGCATTGTTCTAAGACTAAACCACTCCTATGTACTGGCAAATTTCCTTGTGTATATCCTGCAGCACTCTAGCAATCTCTGTCTGGCTCTCAGTGCCAATGGCCTGTTTCTAAATAAGTTCAAGCACATTTGTTGCTGTGTAGAGAAGTCATTGCAAGCCTCAAATGTGATTGATGGCTTCAGCTACTACCCCTATGGACAGGCTTCACACTGGGCAATTGAACCTACCACATTGTCATGTCTTCCTCTTGATCTACATGGTCCAGTGTCTGTAGGTTGTCCTTGTTTATCATTTTGATGATAATTCAGTCTATGGCTTTGCCTATTAAGCTTGTTAGATGAATGGGTCTGCAGTTCCCTGGGTCTGTTGATGGTCCTCCCTTGTGGAGAGTAATGAATGTCATGGTCCTCCATTCACTTGGAGTGTAGCTCATTTTAAAGCTGTAGTTGAAGAGTGCCGTAAGTGTTCCTGATGGGTCAAGTTTTAGATTGTTTAGGGGGCAACTGGGGATGTTGTCAGGACCCATGGAGGTGGTGTTCTTGGCTTTACCGAGTGCTACCAGCACATGTTCCCTGCTGATTGCTGGGGAAGTATATAGGAGAGGATTTCATCTGGTGGAACTGTGGTGGGGGGTGTGGAGGGAGAAGTTTGAGCTGAATTTATCAGCCAATAGATTTGCTATGGCACCCTGATTGGTATAGATGGTACCATACACCAGTGGTTCAGTACCCTGTTGTGCTACCTCTAAAGTTCTGGGACATAGCTGAAGAAGGCCTTCTGATTGTCCTTAGCTTGCAAAGCTATCCTGACTTAGGTAGTGGCCTTGTTTGACTTAATTAGACCTCTTAGTTTCTTGTTAATTGTATAAGATAGCACTTGACCTTAAGGGATTTGCTTTTCCTGATTTTGGCCATGCATTTTCTTCTTTTATTATATATCCTGTTTAGGTGAGCATTCCACCAGTGAGGTTTGTTTTTAGGGTTTGCTTTGGGTTTATTTCCTGTAGGTATGGCAGCCTCTGTGCAGCCATTCAGATGTTTGTATAGTGACTCTGTGAATAATTCTGCATAGGTAACTGTGGTCTTGGGGGGTTAGGTGAGCCTTGAATTTTGACAAACTGTCACTTAATAGGATGTAGCTTGCACTGGAATAGTTCCTAACTGCTACTAGTTTAGCTGGATTTTCTGGGTTGATTTTTTTACTTCAAATGAGACAGCTTTGTGATCTGACCTAACTAGTGAGGCTGTGACATGGGGGGTGGGGGGGGTGGGGTGCAATGCTCTCCCATGTTTTTGAGTACCAGATCCAGTATGTTTGTTTCTGGTTGGACTGTGCACTATATGTTCCAGGGTGTTTGTGTTAATAAAGTCAAGGAGGCATTGTGCCTGTGAGTCTGAGGCAGTGTACATTTCCCCATCTATAGAGGGGCAGTTAATGTCACCCATGAGTAGGATTTTTTTTTGGATGGTGACTGGTGAGTGCTTCTAGCAGGTTTAGATACGAGTCATGGGATTCTAGGGGCATAGATGGTGACCTGTAACTAGCCATGATATGGTGAGGGACTTTACCTATCATGACTTGCATGTCGATGAGCTCCAGGGTATCATTCTGTGTAACCAGTTTGGAGGTGTGTTTGTTCTTAACATAGATCGAGACACCTTCACCTTTGGCCCCAGTCTGTGCTTTTGCTGGTGTAAATGTGTGGAAGACACTTTAGACTTGCATTGCCAGAGTATTTTATACTGCTTTAAAACAAGTCTCAGTGATTGCACAGATGTCTACATTCTCCAGCATGAGGAGAGCTTGAAAGCTATGGAGTTTTTTGTTTAGGCTCCGAGCATTGAGCAATAACACCATAAAGTTGCTAATAGAGTTCACTATGTTGGTCATTTTATCATTTTGGCATTGCCTAAAAGAGGCTGTGAGAGACTGGATAAAGTTGTAACCAATATCCAAAAGCCTCGGGGGGGGGGGATAGACACAGCCCATCCCTGGCAAAACAATGTGGTCCTTTGACCATGCTCTCCCATGCTGAAAGACATTGAATCCCCCCTGATTAATACCAGAAATGAAGCCAATTATTAAACTCCATCATTTTGTGTTCATACTGTGGCGTCATTCTTAGTGAAGTTAGAATGCTGCCCAATGCAAGGCTCATATCTATCTTTGACACATATTCAAACAGATCTGTTATGTCTCTTTTCATATAGTCCATTCAGGTATATCTCAGGTCATTTGCAACCACATGGACTATGACAGAATCATATTGGTATCCTGGATGCAGTAACTTGAGTGTGACATGATATTATGGACCCTGACTCCTAGCTCCAGATAGCCAACTAATCATTATCTTTCCTTGTCTAACCTGGTGAGTGGGGCATCTGTGTGTCCCACAGTGAAGTCCCCAGTGATAAGAGTATTAGGTAAAGTGCATGCTTGCCTTATGGCTTTGCACTTGGGTGACCATTAAGTGCAGGCTTATGTGAGATGTTTAGTGTTGCCTTCCTATGTGCTTTAGTGATTGCTGAGGAGCAGTGTTGCCATTAGGTGGTTTTTAAGGTCTTTGAGATTTGGGAAGGTTTCTTTTAAGCACCTCAGCATAAGATAATCTGTGTGTTGTGTGTGGGGGGGGGGGGGTGAATGGTATGTGTGAGGGATGTAGCTTGGGTATTGTTTATGACCTTGCTTTTATGCAAGATTTTTGTCTCCAAGGAAGTTGTGTATTTACATCTCTTGCATGCCATGTTATTTTCTTTAATGATGAAGTGGTTGTCTGAGAAGATCAGACGATTGCTACATTGCCTTATGATGCCCAGATATTACAAGCTGTCTACAGTGACATTTGGAAATTGTATATTCATGTTGTCTGGTCCTGTAATAGGATAGACTATTTTGGATTAAGGATCAGGTTTTAATAGGGGTCTGCTAGGGTACTATCTGTGGTTAAGGGGAAGATGTCATATAATGTTAAGATATGCTAGTACTATTTGGTAAATAACATAGCTGCTCTAAGCTTATTTATGATTAAAACATCACTGTTTAACAGGCTTCAAATCTAACTCTAACTTTGTATGTAAATTTTTCTGTCTAGGCATTTGCTACCATACAGGTCACTGCTAACTGCTGCCACCCAGTGGGCAGCTCTGCACAGAGAAAATAGCTTGAAAGCTGACTGCTTTGCCCTCTAGCCATTAAATAACCAAATTTTGAGCTTCATGTAGTGCCTCTCAACTCAGAGAGAACAGGCAAACACCTTCTGCAGCAAGATGTCTGATCATGAATTTCTTAATGTAAAAGCATGGCAATAGCAGCTCTCAAGTGCAGATTATACAACAAACAACTACCATATAACTAAGTCCTTTGCTAATTCAGCCTTCTGCAAAGAGAAATGGAGGCATGCAAACTAGAAAAGCCAACAAACAGAGAAATTATTGTTTTTGCCACAAAACTATATATAATAATATGTGATATAAATTATAAAGTTACAAATGTTTAAATATAAAATAAATATTTTTTAAAATATTAAATAAAATAAATAATTTAAATTTATTTTGTAAATAATACAGTATACCTCATTAATTATGTGTTAGTAAATTTCTGTGCAAGTATTAAGACATGTAGAAATGAAGGAAATCCAGTTGGTCCATCTGCGATTCTGGTACTGCTACTGATGTCAACACTGAAGTACTTAATGGGAAAACATTTTAAAATTGGTATGTAGTCATATATTGCATAAACAAATACATGCTGCATTTTAAGACAACCTGTACAGCAATACTAACTTGCTGTAACACATTTGTGAACATGGTCTTAGCATACCAAATGTCAGTATCCATGCCACCTTGAATAGCAGCTATTCCATCATCATCTGCATCATAATCATCCCCTCATAGTGACAGCAGATACTCCTCATGTGTCAGACTTTGGATGGTGGAAGGACCACCAACCATGCTATTATTAGCAATTGCAATATGCCATTCTTACTCCTTAGAATGGACACTATAGCACTGGCTACAGTGTGTCAATGTATAATTTCATCTATGGCACTTATGCCTCCAAGTACTTTGATCCACATCTAGGCTCTCTCTGTTTGTCTAGGACTCTCATTTTCCAAAATAGACATTTTCCATTTGTCGTTTTTTAACACCAGTGTTTAATTATCACTTAAGACATAGGAAACATACATTTATACAAAAGAAAATAAACCATGTTAGCATGTTCACACTTACAAACATGCATTACATATATTTTATACAATTATTATTAAGCCAACATTACATGCATTGGTTAGTTCTTCCCTTGCCTTAAACGTCACTCCTCCTCTAAAACATAATTCTGCATGTACTGTTCCAAAAATTTCCATTTTTTCTATGTAATTTGTTCCTACCCTTTCTGAAGATTCCATTCCTACTTTTTATGTCTGTTAAAATATTCACTACTTCAAATGCAGTTGGTTTAAGCATTAATTTATATTTTCTTATAATTGCATTTTTGGCAGCCATCAGAATTATACAAGACCTTACTATGTCTAGGCAATTCAGATCCTGTGTCCCAGCTCAGAAATAAATAAGTTCCTTAGTTATGCCCATTTGGTCATCCAATATTTCTGACAGAGTACTCTGTAGAGAATTTTTAAAATGTGCCAACACATTACACTCCCAAAACACATGCTCCCAGTTACATCTTTCTTCTTTATCACACCTCCAACATTTGGCATCTACCCAAGGGCTTTTTTCCATGGCCTGGATTCCATAAAGTTTGCAGAAGCTATTTGTGGACAGCACAGCAATCTGAAGGAAGACTTCAGTGCTTCAGCTCTGGATGCAATTTCAGGAAACACACTGAAAGCTCTCCTAGTATTTAGGTGTTCAGTGTATGATAATTATGGATTCTGTGTACATCGTTCTGATTCCAAAACACATAGTGGACACCCAAAGCAACTTAAATGCAACACTCTGCAATGCTGACTCTGTTTCTGAAATCCTCGGCATATGTTACACTGTCCAAAAGAAATGGAAGTTACTACTATAGATTCTGCTGTATTCGATAACAATTCCAAAAAAAAAATGTAGCTTGCAGTTAATGAACTGTGTGTCCTAGAAGACAGGCCAGCTAGAATCAGAGCAAGGCTGCAAATAATCGAGTTGTCAAATGAGCAAGTAATCAACAGGTACCGGATAGACAGACAGCTGGTACATCTGTCTGCAACATGTGTGCCCCACACGTCTGTGCAGACCCTGCAAGGAAACCCCATCCTCCTTGAAACCAATGTGTGTCTTAGTCTGGGCGTACTTGCATTTGGGACATTCCAGAGACACATGGAGGTGCTGTGGGAGTGCCACAGACAGTCGCATCCTGGCAAAATTCATGGCAGCAATGTGGATGACTATATCCACCTTCTATCCACTCCCATGGAGTAGAAAACTGTAATGCTTCAGTTTTATAGCACTACAAACTTCTCCCATGTACTAGGTGTGATAGATTGCATGCACATTCCCATCAAGACTCCAGTAGATCCTGAAGCAGACCAATATATAAACAGAAAGTGCTGACCATCCCAGAACTGTCAGGTTGTGTGTTCAGCAGATGGCAGCATAACAAATGTCTTGGCAACACACCCTGGAAGTGTCTATGATGCTGTCATATGGAGAGAGAGTAGACTGAGGGCTGCATTCCAGCAAGGTGAAATACCTGAGGGAATGCTACTGGGTAAATACAGGAACACAGCTAGGATAAAAGATAAGGATATCCCTCCGAACAGTATCCATGCTAACAACATGTCTGTTTACTCCCCACAACAGGTGGCTGTGATTATCCCCTTGAGCCAGGGCTAATGAACCTGTACTGTGAACCATCCAACCCTGCAGAGGATGTCTACAATACAGTGCATGCATCAACCAGAAATAACATAGAGCATATGTTCAGTATACTGAAAGATAGGTTCAGATGTCTGGACACATCCGGGAGTACACTGTAATACACACTTGAGAAGGCAGTACAGATAATAACAGTGTATGTAATGCTGCACAACATTGCTAACTAGAGTACATGGCAGTCTTTCTGCTGCAGGTGTGAGTGAACTACCCCAAGGACCCTAGATGTCTGAAAATGACATCCAGCAGATATCAGAGGAGGAGCAGAAAGACACAGGGGCAGAAGTCACAGGCATAGGTAATGTATGGTATGACACCAAGTGCAGATCCAGGTAACATGGCAGCATCTGACTCAGAACTCTGAGCCATGACAAGCCACACATAAGTACACAGATGAAACATTGATGTTCAGGTGTTACCCCCACCACAGCAGCAATGATTGCATCTAATGGCAATAACTCACTAGATATACACACTGAGCATCAGCCATAACAACATGATCATGGCATATGACATTATGAACATATACAAATCTATCACAACAGGGATCATCAATTCAGGGCACAAGCGCTGCAGGTATGCATACAGAATCATGACATATAACATTATGAACATATACAAATCTGTCACAATAGTTGTATCATTGCATAGCACACAATAAGGGACACACATCACTGCAACACATTCCTATCTCTCTACTATAAAAAGCTGAAAACAGGGAAACAATACTGATCATAATGCATAACTAGCCAAATATACCACTGTGATGTATGGATAAACTAATGTAATGGAGTCAGCTATGTTTATTTAAACTGTTGGACTCATGTAGCATCAGACTTGTAAACGAACAGTGACAGATGACATTGTCAGTGTTCTACATAGCAATCATCATTGCTACAGGGTGAGACTGACACTATTGGACAGATTGGATCAACTATCTGTGTTACTCTAATGCAGTCTAGGGTGCCCACACTGATGGCTCACACTGTGGTCTAGTTTATCCCTACCAAATATGGAAACATTTGGTATGGGTTACTCCACAGAGGATACTGATGTGCTGACATTAGCACATGGAAGTGAAGGAGAATGACTGTGAATTGACTATCTGGTTGTGCCTACCAGGCCCAAAGCTGATGAGCTAGCAGCAGCAGTGTGTAGACATTGAAGTGTGGACACTGATGACCAATGGGCAAAGATGGTTCGGCTGAGAGAGGGCCTACCTCTCCCATGTGGCAATTGGCTAAGCACAGTCATGGCACTCAAAACCCTGCACGTACTATGGTACAGATGTCGTACTGTAGAGACCAGGGATTCTACTGATCATGCCATAGACAACTTATTTTGATTCTGACCAGCCAGTGATGCCATTACCTCACTATGTCTGTGCTACTGTCCTTCATGCAGTGCACACACAGCAGGTGTGCAAAATGATCTGTGGCACGGGCAAGTGCATGGATGTCAGATCCATGACATTGCTAGGAACATTCATTTGCCTATAAGAGTAGGTAGGCACCCTCTGACACCTACCCAACATACCAGCTGCATGCCTATGCCTACTGTGATAGGCAGTATCAATGTGCTGTTGGGAACTGTCAACGTCAGTAGCAGTCTCAACTTGGGTCTAATGTTCACAGGCCTCGTCCTGTCCACCATCCAATGTCCCCTCATTGTCAGAATGCTAGACAAGTTTCTCTCCAGATCTGAGATTACAGCTGCATCCACATGACTGTCTCCATCTTGGCTGGCCTGTATTACCTCATCATTGTCCTGTGTGTTAGGGACCATGCTACCATACTTAGATACATCAGATACCACATCATGCTCACTGGATAGGCTAATGGAGGATATACATAGTTGATGCCCTAAAGGAAGAGACAGATGACACAGATCAGAACAATGTGCTTACATGACATGCTGAATATCATTACAGACATATGACACACATATATCTCACTTCAGTGTTACATATAATACTGGCTTACCTTTAAGTCTTGTACGTGTATGGATCATGGACTCTGCATAACAGGGAGTTGACAATTAGGTTACATATCCAACATACATGACATGTGTAATGAATACAAACACAGCACAAACCTTGCAAGTCCTCATGGGAAGACATTTCAGTAGAAGAGGGATGAACTTCAACTATTGTAGGAAAAAAGTCAGCATTAATAATCATATTATTGGCAGCATGAACCATTATAACAGTGTTAAAACATACAGTAGGTTTTACATAGACATACCATTTGTTTGTGCACTTGAAGATGATGCAGTCTGGCCTGTTAATGGGTAGAAAGACATAGTATTAATGGAGGACAACAACAGGAATAACATGTGGTGATAACATACCATTGACAGACTCCCGCTGTTGTGAGTTTGTGTTTTGTACTGCGGATCCTGCAATGGAAAAGTAAATAGAAAGACAGCACAATCATGAACGCAGTTATCAGAATACTGACAGTATAACACATATGACACAGTAACAGGGGTTGCAGATATTCACATGACATATATTGCACCTGCTGGCCAGATGTCTCTGTGTAGAAAAACAGTGACATTGATGTCATGTATCATAGGTCTGTTACACATTGTTGCGAACTATGAACAAGTTGTGGTAACATACTTGGTCTGTCTATATTTGTACCTGTATGACTTGGGCCCCCACTGGATGTATGTGTAGTATACAATGTTAGGGAAATATCAATATAGCAGTAAACAGCAGTGCCATGACATGAGGCTGAAGCAATAACAGGTTGTGGTCACAGTAACATTGTATGTAGACACTCATCTGCCATTCTCTGGTGTTGCCCAGAAGTAGATGGACCTGTGAGTATTAATAAAGACAGCATTACACATGTTGGTTGCAGTTTGGGGGGTTCATGAAGGGACGATCTTGTCTCCTGAACCTGACTGACTTCTTCAAATCAAGCTCCAGAGCCGTGAACAAGGGTAAGGTGGTCCACACAGCCTATCTGGACCTCGCCAAGGCCTTCGACACCATCACCCACTCTGGAATCATATATAAACTTACTAAGCAGTGCATTAATCCCTACATCACTCGATGGGTTGCCAACTGGCTTACTGACAGAACCCACACTGTAAAAGTAGCCGACTCCAAATCCAGCTCCAGACAAGTGACAAGTGGGGTACCTCAGGGTTCAGAACTGGGACCGCTCTTGTTTGGTATCTACTTCTCTGAAGTACAGGCCAACACTAAGGGACTCTGGCTAACAAAGTTCGCAGATGACTGCAAACTGGGAGCCATTATTGAATCCTCAAATGATGTGGATATTCTACAAAAGGGCCTTACAGAAACAGATGCTTGGTGCCAGAGCCATGGGTTCAAGCTCAATGCCAAGAAATGTATAGTTATCCCCTTTGGGAAAAAGTATGTACCCATGAATTATCACATAGGTGGCAGTACACTAAACACTGAAAGTGTGATAAGAGACTTAGGGACACAGGTGGACAGTGGTCTCACCTTTGATAACCACATCGCCACAACAGTCAGGAAATCCTTCTATGTGGCACACCTCATCACTAAGGGCTTTTCATCCAGAAAAAAGGAGGTCATTGTCCCACTGTACTCATCCCTCATTAGACCCATTATAGAATGCAGCACCCTGTTTGGTATGTACTTCTCAAGACATCTGCAACAATTGGAAAGACCGTAGAAATACTTCACTAAAAGAATCACAGTCCTAAAGCAGATGCCCTATGCTGACCGTCTAAAAAAACTCCACCTATACTCTGTTGCATATCATCTACTCATCTGCTTAACATACAAGGCCATGTCAAACCCAGAGCTGTTGGACATGCTACACTTAAAGAAATTCCAATATCTCAGAGACACACACTTCAGGGATTTAAAGCTTGTCATCGCAATGAACAAAACATGCTGGAAGGATAGGTTCCTGACCCAGAGATTCCCCAGACTCTGGAATAGACTGCCCATACATGTCAAGCAGAGCACCACTTTGGCCCTTTTCAAAAGAAACCTTGATGATTGAATGGGAGATAGGAAATTCACCTTGGGGATCACGTCAGTTGCACTGTTTGACAGGGGTCCAGGGAAGTAAATACTGTGGGAAAAAATAGCCAGGGAATTGTTATGGCTAGGCTTGTATAGGCCCTAGGGCCACTAGCCTAGTACCAACCTATGAACCTATGTTCTGTCTGTACTGCAGTTGTACGAGTACATGTCTTTGCACTTGTATTCATCATCATCACCCTGTGAAGATCTGTGAAGATCTGTATGCACAATTCAGTTTTGCTGCTGTAAATCTAAAATGACAGTACCTAAATGTGTATGCAACAGCAATATGTGATAATTTACTCTATAGTCATTCATGTTATGCAAAGTTAGATATACACATTTGGCCTGAAACTCTTGCTTCTATCCAACCTCACTTGCTGTATGCAAGGGGCAAGAAATATTGTGATCTTTTCGGGGAGGGGGTCAATGTTGTTCCACCACCACTATCATCCCTCGATTTCTCATACCATTGTAACTTGTTGGCTGCATGGAAGATCATGTCAGAGCAGCATTGCAAACAAGTCTCATGGGATCTATTATCACCTTCAACTGCATTAATCATGTTCATGACTGATCTCAGTCAGCACTTATACCTCCATACTATATTCCCTGCACATCCAAGGAGTCTCCATCTGTGCTGTTGCAGAACATCTAGTATGATGCAATTTTCCTGTGGTGAAAAATTGTCACCCCTAGGTCTGTTTGCCATCTGAAAGACAGTGATATGCACATGAGCATATTCCTGTGGGAGCGCAGTTATGCAGGTGATTATATGGACAGGTCATGTCACCATAAACAGTATCCATTCCTGTGCAATGCAAAGGTCTATGAAACACTGACTGTGACATATACTAATATGAACTATGCCTGCATGCATAACACCTATAAAGTCAACATAACTTGTGATATCTGGTAGTGGCTGTCTGTGGGTTTCAAACCCCTTACACTGCATATCTGTCGAAGGGAAGCTCCAAAGACAATAGCATCACAAAACAAGAGTCTACACATGTTGCATATTGAATTAATACACAAATTATCAATTGAGCAATTTATGGAAAAAAGCAGAAAACCTGAGTATCTGTAAGCAGGCCACAGTGAGTACAGATTTTTAATTTATTGAGCCAGTAGTTATAAAACTTGTGTTAAGAACAATCAATGAAGACATTTCCATAACAGCAAAAGGACATAGTACATTACATATGTACACCACAGAGTGCATGGCATTACCCGTAAGACATATGGATTATCCATAAATCTGTCTTTATGTACTGTTTATCTTTGCTATGTAAATCTGTCTATGTAGCTGCATATGGGAAATTAATGGATGCACTTAATGCAGATGGCAACTTCTGTATGCATAAAGGTAAATCAAACAGCACTCCATTAAGTTACAAACATTTATCTTAAAACACACATTTTCAATAAATATAACTCTAAACAGGTATATTTGAGAATGAGTAATGTTAACAGAGGTAATATTCCCCAAAACAGAAAGGCTAGCAGGTGGCAATTTACCTTATCAGCTACCATCTTTAACTACCATTTGCACCATACTTAATTAATGAGATTTATTAACATTCCAGGTTTTAGAATTGAATTTGCTACATAACTTCTCAAAATTTGGCTCTTTAACAAATAGCTTGGCATAACAGGAATGTGTACAGTGCAAGTACCCAATAGGTATCGATAAACAGTACCATGTATAACAAGTGCCCATTATCTTCAAATGACCTAATAACATGACATAAGCACCACTTTTAAATATTGATTTTGATACATTTACTGATCAGACCATTGCTACCTGCAAACAGAGTGGGACCTCAGGGAGCATTTTTCCACTTATACTACATTTTTCATTGGAGTATCAAGATGGCTACTTGCAGGAGGTTGCAACAAGGCCAGGCACTCAATTAGACCAAGGAAGAGACCATACATATGCTGACTGCCTATACTGGAGTGGAGCATCAGATGAGGGCCAGGCCAAGGAACTTCTCAATGATAGATATCTGGAACCTGATTGTGAGGAAGCATCAATTTTAAATGGGGATCTACCTGACTGGATTGCAGGTTTTCCTGTGCTATGATGATCTGCATCAGATAGATGTACAGGATCTTCATTGGAGAGTCACCAAGGAGCTGAGACAGACAGTGGATACCTGAGCATTCCTACAGAATTTTGAGACAGAGCTGTGTTCCAAATATATCATATACATGGCATTTATAACCATTAAATAACTGTTCTAACAATTAACTCATTGGAATAGTGATGGATAAAAAGCTATGATGCTCCCCCCCCCCCCGTATAATTATGGGTTCTATTCTCATGCTGTAATTTATGTGCTAATGTTTGTAAGATATGTAATTCTGAACTTTGTAGACATCCGATTTCCAACATATAATGACATAATTTCGCACATCTACTATTGTCATGTATCTTTAATATCTATAGTGCCTAGGCTGCTGATGACTATGCATTTCATAGTTATCCATTAGACTAGAAAATTATTGCCTAATCCACCTGTATATGTGTGAATAGTAACTCATAAATAACTTCTCTAGCTCATTCATCTTTATAAAGTGAACATTATTACCACAGTCCCATTTGTTTAAGCCAAGAGGAATGCCTGTCTGACTAATTGCACATATGTTTTCAGTTATGTGTTGATAGCTGTTATATCTTTAGATTATAATGGCTAATAAGTGTTAGATGCTTTCATCTTCATCCATTATCCGCAGGACTACAGATAAACACAAGCAATACCTGTTTGTTAAGAAGAAAGATGTGTTGCCTGTTAGCTTAGCCTGTAAAGAAACCACTCAGCACGCTTACATTTTGGCATGCTGTGGGTTGAAATCCACAGGGAGAAACATATGACTAAATTGATATCTTGTTTTATTTCACATATATTCGAATATTCTTTTCTACATAACTGCTTATTGATATTAGCATTTATTTTGCACATGGTTACAAATAACTTGGTTATTCATCAAATTTCTATGAATATATTTGTAATCTGTAACAGTCTGTTAACAAAGCTCATTAAGTTCAACAGTGGATAGTGTTGTTGCCTCACAGCAAGAGGTTCCCCAGTCCAATTTTTGGCTAGGGTTCCATCTGTGTGGAGTCTGCATCACCTCCCTGTGTTCACATGGGTTTCCTCTGGGCACTCTGCTTTCCTCCCACATTCCAAAGACATGCAGCAGATGAACTGGACATTATAAATTGGCCATAGGTGTCAATGTGTGTGTCAGTATGTGGTGTGGAAGAACTACCTTGGTAGGACTAGCCACCTGGAAATGTAAACCTTGGTTCTAGATGATCATCACTGTTGAAATGATATCCCAACCCCATGTGCAAAATGGGAAAAAGGGATTGTGGATGAATAGATTAAGTTTAGTGCTGGTAAAGCTTGTTACATACTGTTATGTATGCAACATTGTATTATTTTGAAAATGGCTGTCAAGTTTGTTTTGTCATTCATTATTAAATTATACTCAACATTCACTTCATCTTTATCTTTTCAGGCAGTCAGCTGGTTAGAGTTGCAGTTGAAATGCAGAACAAAGAGATACAGTGATGTATGTATTTGATTTTTGATGTGCACTTTGTCAAGGAATATCTTTAAATGTAGTCCCGTTATATATCATACTGTGTCCCTGATGTACAGCACCTTTTATATAACAGAAGCTGCGTGATACACGACACTGACATATTATGCCACTGTCTGAGGGATGGAGGTTTTCCATTGCTGTTAATGGTTGTGCCCACAGTGCTGACATGAATTTATGAATTAATTATTGCCAAGTATTTACCTACATGCCCAGCATGTGTTCATTTTTTGAGGTCCTAAGTCATGATCCAGATTAGTAACCCATCCCTCATCCAGGTGATGTCATACCCCCAGTCTTTTCAATGCATTCACAACACACGCACACACACACACACACACACACACACACACACACACACACACACACACACACACACACACACGCACACACATGCACACACACACACACACACACACACACACACACACACACACACACACACGCACACACGCACACACACACACACACTTTCAGTCAGGATGGATTAGCTATGCAGGTACAAGGTCACAGTTAGTGTATGGATGTACTTTAGAGTTGCATGTTTGAATTGCATGTCCTCTAATTTGTGTTCAGTGTTGTACAAGCCTGTGTGCAACAATGTAAAATATATATGGAGATTATCTGACGTTCTTCAGAATTAAATTTTTTAGAACCTGATCTGAGCAATGTATATCCCTGGTAATTGAGGACTACATCATTCATAGTTGCTATTTTCTTTCTTTAGGCAATGGAGACAGGACCCAGAATCATGCCCTGTGTATTGAGCGAGTGCACAGGCTTGAGGAGCAGTGCAAGGAGAGAGGTATGTTGCTTAATTTTTCTGTTTTGTTAAATAAAATGTACCTGATCCTTATTACAGGCCCATATTTTTTATATTACAATCTATATTGAATGTCTGAATAGCAATTATGCACCAGTAAGGTAAGTGCAATAATCACACTAGACCTGGCCTTAAAAGTCTGATTGAAGTACAAATATATTGAAATATTATTCAGCATCAAGCCATGTTTCCTGAAGATAGTTTTTGAAATGTAGTCCGCAACCTAAATGACAGATGTGTTTGTGTAACTGCCACACATAACAATGCAGAGAATGTTTTACATATGTCTATAGTATTTCGATTGTTGCTTATAATGCATGTGTTGGCACATTTGTACGTGTGGATGTGTTTCCCCGTGACTGATCAATTATGGATAGCATGCTTATTCAGACACTGAATTGGTGTCTGCTATTTCAGTGTTCAAACTTTTATTTGCAGACTCTGACATACCCTTCAGTTCAGTATTGGTATTGTATCAGCCTACAATACCTTGGGTGGTGTTGTTACAAAATGCTTGCATTCTGTGTTTGTGGATACTTATGTGGATAGACATCTCTTTGCATCATTTCATAATCTGCAAGGATCATCAGGATGTTTAAATTTTTCAGGTTACTAATTGCTAATAATTGTAGGTAGGTCATGCATACAGTTGTACACATGCAATACTGTTATTTCAACCTATATTAGATTCTCATGTGTCACAGGCTGTGATGACTGAACATTATAAGCATTTGTTACTGTTGTATTCCTTATACTGAAGTGGGGTCAGCCAATTACCATGCTACCTGGCTCAGATGTGTCATATGGCTTGCCTAGTTTTCACAATATTGTCATCTCACTTTCTCTTCCGTTTAGCAATGTCACTTGGTGGCTATTTATGACTCATTACATGCAGAAACTATAATTTGCATTCACTCATAGACATGACTATTCAGGGAACACATGCAAGGGAAAAGAAAGGAAATAATGACCTGCTGACA
Source organism: Protopterus annectens (assembly GCF_019279795.1). Taxonomy (NCBI): domain Eukaryota; kingdom Metazoa; phylum Chordata; order Ceratodontiformes; family Protopteridae; genus Protopterus; species Protopterus annectens. Next base: position 1,129,527,181 of record NC_056725.1, on the reverse strand, counting down.
GACACTCAGCTGGACAGTTTGCTGAGACAGACAACATTATTAAACAGTGCAGGACTCTATAATAATGTTATCTTGACATTTATAAGCTTTTATTTTGTCACATTTTAGTTGTGTTAATGTGGTATGAGGCACTGTTTAGCATGATTCCATTCAAATCTCAGGATGTTACATGTACTTACTTTGCATATTCAAATGTTCAGGTGATGTCATGATTTCCACTGATAAGCTGTTTCATGCATACCATTGCACAGGCTTGATTTAACTGCTCAAATTGGTGATGTATACATTCTCCCTGACCCGCTCTGTTGGACATGTCCATAACTATAAACAAAGTGACATAGGGAAAGTAAGGTGTGCATTAAGAGCCATTCACTAGCAGCAATTGTGTTAATTACAATTGTGCTACTTGCTAATGCTTGAACTATTTTAAACTGAACTGTGTTTTAAATAAGAAGTTTAATGCATGCTGCTGCTCCTTCAGTCTCATATTTGTACTTGCAGAACTCACAAGTTGATCTGATGTTAAAGTATTTTGAATTCAAATGTGCATGTCAGTTTTATTTTAAGGTCAACTATGATCTTCTTCGGCATGTGCAGTGTAATAAACATATGCTTTTCATTCCCGTAGTGTTTTGTGATTCATATTGACAGAGCATGGGACCCGTGAACAATCGCCGATCAGATGCAGATGACAAGCACATGCCAGGCCATTGATAGAATCCTCAGATGATGATGAGGAGGAGGAGGAAGCTGGAATCACACCTGCCTGAGCAATCATGCCTGCTGCATTTCCACAGGAGATTACACCAGGACTGGAACATAAATGATTATCAGGAGGAGAACCTGGAGGTTGTGACTGATGTGTTTTGAACACAGATGAGGGACATGATGGCAAACTTTTTCCAGGGCATGGCATGGGCTTTGTGTAACTTATTCAGGGAGATAGTCTGGGAGATCATTCATGGGACTCATCCCCATCAGGCTGGTCCCTAGCTCCATAAGTACTGTCTGTGTGCTCCAATTATGTTATGCTGCCAACATGCTGATTGCCATATAGTTGACTGGACTGTATATGCACCTTGTGCATGCATATCATGCAGGTGCCATGCATCATGCTTATGTGTTACATGTGCAATCATACTGTGCAGGTATTGTCATGTGACATTTAATTGTTTCAATGTGTGCATGACACACATTAACATATTACACTTTCCTCCCACATTCAGCTGTGCATGCATTGCAGCAGTTAACCTGCAGCTAGTCCTGCAAAACTTAGTCTGTAAACATGTGCTTTATTGAGTGAATCTGACAGACAATGGCTGGTGTCCATAGTCAGGCAATACCACTGTGGTATAGTTGGGATTTTTGTATTGCCATATCATGCATGTGCAACAGAAGGACATTTCATTTCCCATGTGTTTTGGATGACAGCTGTCATGCCGTCCCACTGGCATGATGTGGTGATGGGTGCCATGTGTTGGCAATGCTAATGCTATGGGGCTCATATACAGGTATGTCATAACTATGGTAGTCCTTCTTTCCTGGCTGGATTAAACAAAAATGGAGCATTAATGTATACACTGTGTTAAGGACAATTTATTCAGAACTAGTACATTACACCCTGTTTGCTGTATGTTACACTACCACATCCATTCCTTATTCACATATGTTCACACCTTCTGGCAATATTTATACACATTAACTGATGCTTATACTTGTATTTGCACATAGTCTGTGCTGAGATAGTATTTTGTGTGCTGAGATGTTCAGAGTTCAATGTGGCACATTTACATATTTCATTGTTATCTGCAACTTTGGACCTGATATCAGCGTATTGTGCCAGATTCCATAATTTAGAGATAAAATGTCTGTGAAAACCAGGACTAGGAATCCTACTGTATTGTCCTTAGGGGTGAACTAATTGCTATCCTGGAAGGGTGGAAGTTTTTGAAATGGTTTTATAGCTTCTAGGTGTTGTAACACATCTTAGCAAAGCTCTGTATGTATGTATTATAACACATATGTGCTAGATTCTGGATCAGTTTCTAGTAAAGGGTATAGTGAGGGAACCAGAGTCAGATGAGCAAATGTGATGTTATTCTATAGCCAGCAACTTAATGATATTTAGATATTAGTTAGATATGTCACTTAGTTCTTAGCAGTCTATTTTTGAAACCTGACAAAGAAGGACCACTCACCTACGTCATCTAACCTGCTTGCTCAACTGGTGGCAGTAGTGGAAGAGTGATGACCTTAGTTATTCAATACGTATTTTTCAGTACTGTTACAGTAATAAAACTCTGTATGAATGCCTTAGTTATGGAACATTATTTTTGAACAATATCAGCTTTGCAGTTTGTACATTTAAAGTATTTAGCAGATTAAACTCTGAGAAAAACAGCACTAATAAGCATACAGTATGTGCTGATATGAGGAATTGCCAGCTATACCAGGAGAAGTAGGGAAGTGGATGTGTAACATATGTCAGTTTAGCTAGCTGGAGTTTTGTAAAGAATTGTATGTCATTTGTATATCAAATTGATTTGTGCAAGTGCTTGTCTTAAAAATGTATTTGTAAAGCTGCTTGTGTTAAAACGGTACCAACAGTGGGTCCTGCTGGACAGAAAAGAAATGCACCTTTATGTCAGACTGTATTGTAACTGTTGAAATGAATATATTGCAACAGAGGATACTGGAAGAGAAAATGTTAATCTCAGTCCAGCCAACTTTGAAAAATAGTCTGAAATCAAATTACCTGGTTTAGGCAATAAAGATTGCATCTTACAGTTCAGATTGCAGCTAGAGATAAAATGTCTGTGAAAAGCTGTACTAGGAATCCTACTGTATTATCCTTAGTGGTAAACTAATTACTATCCTGGAAGGGTGGAAGTTTTTGAAATGGTTTTATAGCTTATAGATGTTGTATTTCATCTTAGCAAAGCTCTATGTGTGTGTATTATAACACATACTTGCTAGATTCTTGTTTAGTTTCTAGTAAAGTGGGTAGTGTGGGAACCAGAGTCAGATGATCAGATGTGATATAATTCTATAGCCAGTACATTAATGGTATTTAGATGGTAGCGAGATATGTCACTTAGCTTTCAGCAGTCTGTTTTTGAAACCTGACAAAGAAGGACCACTCACCTATGTCATCCTGCCTTGCTCTAGTAAGTGAACTACAAACAGCATTTAAAATAAATTAGCACACTCAGTGGAGTAAACGCCTCACACCAGCAATAAATTATGAGCAAAAAACAAATAAAAATCCTTTGGTGGAGGCAACTATGTATCAAAAGTGAAAATTCAATGAAAAACAATGCTTCTTCCGTAAAAAAACAATTTAATAGTGTGCACAGGTAAACACTTTCCCATCAGCTTCATCAAACCAAAAACACACAATAACTAGCCCACCCTTTATATACTTCAAACAATAATGATGTAAACACATTATTAACATTGTGTTAACCTATATACAAGAAATTCATGTATGCATATTTAAACTATATTTAAAACATCTACTTTCCTACAATTTAAAAGTGTTAATACAATCATTGTGAACATGCCTATCTAAACTAAAACATTACATAAAAACACGTGAAAGCATCACTTATAAAAAACTAAACGTGTAAAAATCCAAATATGTGGATCAACTTTATTTGCAAGATTTTAAAATTGGTTTAAGGGAAGCCCTCTCATAAAGTCCATGGCCCCTATCTGCTCGCAGTTTTAAAATCCAAGTCATTTCTGTTTTTTCCGTGCTATTCCTAATATCACCTTGCCTAATGTTAGGCAATATAGCATCTATAGCCATGAAGCTGAATGTATGTTGTTCGCCAAATGTCATAACATGTTTGGCTAGGGCATTATTAATATATTGCACTTTGATGGCATATAAATGTTGGGCAGGATTCACGAAGGCTTGCACGGAGTGTAAGAGACGTGCAACACTCCATGCAAGCCTCGCGATCCAGAAACAGCCCTAAACTCCATGTAAAGAGACCAGCTAAAATGTCTCTTACACGGACTGGGCGTGGATATGCTAAATACCTCACTTGCAGCCGAAAGATATGCAAATGAGGTATATTAGCGATCCACGAAGCAGAAACCAGCCCATGTAAGAGACGTTTTAGCTGCAGAAATGTACTCAGTTGACAACTGAGTACGTTTCTGCAAAAATCACAACGGAGCCATGTCAGCTCCAAATAAAGGCCGCATATGTGTCAGGCAGCATGCCAATGGCCAAATATGTGGCCATTGGCAAGGTAACCTGATGCAAAAATTATAAAAATATAATTTTTTTTTTTCAGCGATCGCCGATGTTTAAACACAGCGCAGCCCCGCGCAAATGGGTTGCGCTGTATAAAACATAAAAATGAAGGTTATAAACCCACAAATGTGGGTTTTATGCAATACATGGAATGACAATGCAGGGACCAGCAGACGAAAAACAACATGGCCACCGTGTAGTGGTTGCTAAGGGGGGAAGCTGAGTCTAAGACATGTAACTAAGCATTAGTAGGCAATCGCATGTAAATGAGGGTTAGGATACTGAATCCCACAGTCACATAGCAAATGAGCACAGTCTGAGTAGTGTAAGAGATACATAAGGGGGAGGAATAGAGTAGGAGATAGGTGACATCACAGGGGGGAATGGTAGAAAGAAATGCAGTTCATTGGAGTTCAGTGTAACATGACAGATGACAGACACAGATCAGGGAAAGAGGAGTGCCACAAGATAAGCATGGGAAAGTCAAGAAATGGAAGGTGTACACTGTTAGTTACACCAAAGTTTCTTGCTGGGCGTGCATGCGCATGTGTGCGCGCAATGAAGCGTGAGTAAGGCAGTGTGCGCACGTGTAAGGCAGACTGAGCATGTGGGAGCGTGTTGGCAGATGTTTAACACTGTTTGCGCTGGTGTGCACGCGTGTAGGGCAGACTGAGTATGTAGGAGCCTGTTGGCAGACCTGTAACACTATTTGTGCTGGTGTGCGCGCGTTTTAACCCGAATAGGCAGATCTTGAACCGTGTAAGTATGTGTGCGCGCGTGTAAGCCACTGTGAGCGTGTTTCTGCTGGTATGCATGCTGCTCCCCCCTGAGGAAACAGAAAGGAAAAAGGAAGCAACAGAATTAGTAGGAAGCTAGCAGGGAATACTGCTGGAGCTAGCAGGTGAAAACAATTAGAAGCAGGCAATTACACAGGCAGAATAGTAGCCCAGCCCAGCACTTAAAACTCTGCAAACAGCAGTGCAGGATGTTTCTCTCAAGAGACACTGCAAGACAGGAGTAAGCTATTAGAAGTGAAAACTGAAAAAGCTGAACTCAGAGCAGAAATGTTAGGGGCTGCCATAGCTGTCATAATGAGACATAGGCGACTTGCTGAGGGTGGTGACAATGCAGATGGTGCCAGACAACCCACAGTGAGGAGACAGAGAAGAGTGTACAGGCCCAGGGTCACCTACTACGGGTTACATGAGCTGGAGATAGTAGAGCGCTATAGAGTGGACAGAGAGCTCCTGCAGCAAATAGTTGAGCTGTGCAGGCCACGCCTCACACACAGAACCAACAGAGGGGAACCCATCCCAGTGGAAACCAAGGTATGTGTTGGCCTAAGAATACTAGCAACAGGTACCTTCCAAAGAACAACTGGTGATATGATGGGGATATCACAGGCATCAGTCTCCAGGGTACTGCACCAGTTCCTGGATGCCATGTCAGCACATGTCGGTGATCATATATATTTCCCCAATGCCCGTGTGGTATTGGCCAGCAATATGCGTCTCTTCCAGCAAATAGCGGAATACCCTGAGGTAGTGGGTGCAATAGACTGCACGCAAATACGCATCAAAGCACCAGTCGGTGAGCAGGGTAGGGCCTACATTAACCGCAAGGGCTTCCCCTCCATCAACTGCCAGGTCATGTGTGATGCCCAGGGCATAATAATGAATGTGTGTGCTGGCTGCCCTGGGAGCTACCATGATTCCCACATCTGGCATTTGATGCAGCTGTACCAGACATTTGCCAATGGGGACATCCCACACGGACTCCTAGTGGGGGATGCAGGTTATGCACTGGAGCCATGGCTGATGACACCCATCAGAAATGCACACACACCTGAACAGGAACGCCATAATGAGGCACATGCACAAACACGTAATGTAATAGAGCGTGTGTTTGGGCTGCTCAAGTCACAGTTCTGGTGTCTGGACACATCTGGTGGAGCCTTGCAGTACACACCAACTACATGTACCCAAATTGTCATGGTATGTGCTATGCTACATAATATGATCTTGCGAAAACAGCTGCAGCAGGACCAGCATGGGGCTGGGCCAAACAGCCCCCCACCATTGCCAAGGCCATCACAGGCAGAGCGTGACTCAGAGGAGGAACAACCTGCACCTGCCCCAGTAGGCAGAAGGAGGCGTGCCCAGTATGCCCTGGCCTTGGCAAAGAGGCAACGCATAGCACATACACTGGCTCAGTAGGAACCCTGGGAATGATACCCCCTCTGACTCACTCAAATAATAACAGGGATGCCTAAAATGACATGACCTGCTCACAAACATGTACAGGGAGTGTAATATGCACATCCGACAGAGGCAGCCCTGCAGCAGCACCTGAGGCATGAATGCCATGTGTTAAGTAATGTAACACCATCTACTATATGCACACCTGAGGACCCTGACTAACATCCACCCTCACCAAGCATGAAGCCACAAAATGATGATGGGATGATCAATTGCAATAACTGGCTGAAGTAATGCAGTTAGTCAAAGGGGAGCCAATGTGTTTCAGCCTGGGAAGACATGCGGAGCATGACATGATGCACCACCTGCTAGGGGTGGCGTACACCTATCAGTCCAGGCCCCATGGATACTGGTAAAGGCTGTCAGTACCCACAGCATGCCCTGAATAGGTAAGTCTCAAAACACAAACCCACCTTCATAGGTACCACAAGGGATAGGAACCTAGATGTAATGCTACCCAATGCCAGAAGTCTAAACAGCAAGATGTGTGCAGTATAAACGCACACAGTATGGAGAATGTTGATATCAGTCCTGTAATAGAAAACTGTGTCAAGGCTCACATCAGCACCCTAACACTACCAGGTTACACTTCATACTGTGCTGTACAGCTGCAAAACATGGAACAAGCTACAAAAGGAGGGTGACTAGCAATAAATTTCAAGGATAACCACACCCCCATGTTGGTACCACAACAAGAAGCAGCATGGATTAGCCATGGTCAAATACCAATGGCTAAAACTGCCTCCCAGTATATAGCCTGTTGCAGGCTACTGTCCTAATACCAAGAACTGCACCTGGCCTATGTTGGAATACATGAATATATCAAGCCCCCAAAACCACATTATATTGCTTGACTGAAAATACCCAGACATACACTGGGAGCATTATACTAGCACCAACACAGTAGAAGAAAAGTTCCCAGAATCCACAAACCAAAATGCCCAGGAACAACGTACCACTCCCACAAGAGGGGTAAGCATACTGGATGTGATAATCAGCAACATGTGTACTGGATGACAAGATGAGAAGTGTATCCCTCACTGGTAAGACCAGACCATAGAGTAATCACACTGGATATACACATCCTGACCACAGTCCCCGGCCAGAAAACCACAGTGAAAAACATGTGTAAAGCATAGGTTGCACACCTCCAAACCGATGTAGAATCCACGAAAGGTCCTGTGCAAGTGCAGAATATGGGACACACCGCAGAACATGTTATACAGGTATTCCATGAACACAGCCAGGAATGCTTGGAGTATGCAATCACAAATAACAACAAGACACAATGCCATACACGCAGGCATCTGGCATGCTGGACTCCAGCCATTACCAAACCATGCAAGAGAATGAGGAAGTTACTACATGATAGAGCAAACATAAAAAGGGAAGTAATCACTGACCAGTAGTATGGCAATAAAATATGTCCACACATACTATCCACTAAGGCCAGCCACAACAAGTAGAATCTGTGAATCCAGAGGCAATGTGACACCTGGCCCAAGTACACAGACAACCCACAACTCCCCCCAATAAATACAAATATATGTGAGAGATGCAACCATGTATCCAAACCGGAGGCTGAGCTCCCCCAACTCAGTACTGTCAAAACTAGTCAGTAGGAGAAGGTAACCACATACACCACAAACCCAGTCCCACATAGACCTATCACAACTGTAAACCAAACACATAAACACAGAAAAACATTCCCGGAGGCCCTAATTACAAACACACCACACCAACAGAAGCCTCCAAAGCAGATCCCAAGCAACCACAACCTCCAAACATAGCACATGCAACACATAGTACACAAAGCTGGTGTGCCAAACAGTCACAGGCCAGAAGGAGAAACAACATGCCTGATACAGTTGTAATAGGTGTCTGTATAGGCAGACACACTAGTGTCCCACTCACCAGACTGAACAAGGGAAAGGGTACAGTAAGCTGTCTGTAGGCTGCCACAATATGCCACATAACACAAGTACGCAGGTCACCCCAAAGTAAGCAGAAATATGATGCACTCATTGTCCATGCTGGTGTGAATGACCTGAGATGTACCTCCCTGGACTTCATGAAAAGAGACATGGATGAGCTCTCTGAGTATGTACCCCAGGCCGGTATGACACTGGCCGTTTGCAGCATCCAACCCTCACCAAGAATGATGCCACAGTGCAAACACAGAATGATCAGCTTTAACAGGTGGCACAGTTACAGCTGTCAGTCCAAGAGGGTCTAATGTCTGTCTGCTTGAGATGTCATGCATGACAAGCCATGCTGCTGTTCCAGGGATGGTTTGCACCTGTTACCCCTGGGCATCTGGATAGTGGATAAGGCCTTTGCCACCTCCATAGACCTGTACGTAGGCAAGGCCAAAAAGACTAACCCACCACCCTAGAAAACATAAGTGGTAAGAAACATAAGGGTAATGCTGACCAATGCCAGATGTGTAAACTGCAATATGCATGCCCCTGAGGCACTTCCCAGTATGGAGAACATCGATGTCTGTGCAGTGACAGAAGCCTGCTGCAAGCCTACTGATAGCACACCAGCACTACCAGGTTATACCACATATCATGCGTAATGGCCCCAACATCTGGACCAAAACATCAAAGGAGGGGGAGTATCCACATGCAGCACAGACACCCATACGGCCAGCTAACTGACAATGCACGAAGCAGCGGAGACCACCCATGTGCACCTAAGTGTAGTCATAACTGCTGTACAGTCTGTAGCATGTGACAGACCACACTCTCACACACAAGAACCCCACCCAGACATCCTGAAGACACTGGACAGTATGAATGTCCCATCAAATACCAGACAAGGTACTCACAAATTACCACATAGGTGGTAAACCATTATGTATGCAAGGAGTAATCAGGGACCTAGGGACACAAGTCGACACTAACCTGTCATGTGACTCTCACAATGCCAATGTGGCTGGGAAGACTGTCGATATTGGACACCGTATCATGAAAGGATTCACATCTACATCAACAAAGGTCACTGTGCCCCTGTACTGTTCCCTTATCAGACCGATAATCTAATACAATGACTCATATGGGATGTACCATACCTGACACCTGCAGCGGTTCGGAAGACCTCAAAGGTACCCCACCAAGAGGATAAAGTGTGTCAAATATATGTCATATGCTGCCTGGCTGTAGACACCCCAGCTGAATGCAGTCACAGACTGCCTACACAGAGGCATTGTATGTCTGTTGTACAAGGCCATGTCCAACACAGGAGTAATGGACATGCTCCACCACAGGAAATCAAAGCCATTGGAGCTGTGAGAGTGACAGATGTCAGCCTCAACACATAATGAAATAGGATGTGCTGGAGGGACAGATACATAACCCAGAGGCTCCCACACCCAGAAACAGGATCCCAATCCATGTTAGGCAGAGCCCCTCACTGACACCCCTCAACAGGAATATTGCCAAGTGGATGGATGATCGTACATGTACACTGGGGGTCTTCACTGTGTCACGTCCAGACAGAGGCACAGTAAACAAAATCATAAATGGCCATAATAGTCACATAGCAAGGGGCGGCGAAAGACACACCCACTCTGGCTTGGCTTACTAATGCCCTAGGGTGGATAGCCTAGTATGAACCCATGAACCTATGAAGACACAAATTGTACAGGACACTAAGGATAATCACAAGGCTTACTTAACTGATGGTAGGAACCATGTTGGGAATCCACAGATATGCTCCGAATCACACAGATATTACAAACAACATACCAAACACACACACATACTGCCAACATACAACCTGACAGGTGCAGTGCAACCCCCCCCCCCACAGAATGCAAAATATCTATCCCAGCAGACTGCTGGTCCCCTAACATTGCAGATGCTGAGGTAACAGCCATCATCTGCAAAGCAAAACACACAGCAGCAAAGGTATGTGATGGTGTCCTGGGTTGAGGCCAACATGGACTCCAAGAATAATGGAATGCCAAATCACACTACTGCCCAATGTCAGCCTTACCACAGGATATGTACCCAAAGAGCAGTGTACAACAACAGTGGTCCTTCACAACAAAGGTGTTGCCTGAATGGATACTGCAAACTACCACCCCAGGATCCTGACAAGCTTTGTCTGCACAGCTATGGAAAGGATCAGTATGTACCGCAGACATAAACCTATCGTGGACCTACTGATACCAGACCCTACACAGTGTGGCTGTCGTAACTGCAGATCCTGCCCCTAAACATGTTTGACCCATTTGAAACAGTCATTAAGGTCATTGATGACGGCAATGTGGTCCACACAGCGTAGCTGGACCATGCATATGCTTCCAGACAATACCCTATGAGTTCAGTATGGATATGTTCACCAGCTTAAATATATAACCCTATGTCAGTAGAGGGGTTGCAAATCAGACCAAGGACAGAACTGACATGGTCAGACATGCTGCATCCATGTCAGACTACAAAGCAGATATGAGTGGCATCCCACAAGGCTTGGTCCTGGGACCCCCCCCCCCCCGTTTCGTATATATGTCCCATAGGTACAGGCCAACATGGAAGGACTGTGACTGAACATGTATGCAGAGGAGTACAAACAGCCCACCATATCTGACCCCCAGCTGACACAAGCAACCCACAAAAGGGCCATCTAGAAACAGAAAACTGGAGCCATAGCCATGTCAGCAAGCTAATTGCAGAACTGTGTGTAGACAACCACCGTGGATATACAGTAAGTGCCCACAAATTACCACACAGGTGTTAACCCATTACGTACCTAACATGTAATGAGAGACCTGGGGACACAAGGTGATAGATATCCTGCACTGGAAAAACATGTGGCTATAGTGTTCGCAGAAACATACCATTTACCCACCCAATCATGAAGGTTGTCAGATGTAGATAAGGGGAGGTCACTGTGGCTCTGCAGTCATCCTTCATCAGCGTCACAATTGACTATAATAACCCCTGTGGGATATACCTCAGCAGACACCTCCATCAACTGTAAAGTCCACAACATTACCCCACCAGGAGTAGCAAAGAGCATGAACAGATGCCATGTGTTGCCTGAGTAAACAAACTGCAGCTCCACACACTGCCATACTGCCCAGCCAGAGGTAAGCTGTGCCTGATGTATGAAGCCATGTCCAAGCTGGAATCAATGAACATGCTGCACCTTGTACAATCTGAATGGCAGTGAGCTATGCACATGAGAGACCTGAACCCCAGCACTGACATACATAGGACAAGCTGTACAGAATGATCCATAACACAGAAGGCACTCCCACTCTTGAGTAAACTCCCAGTACAGGTTAGCCAGAGAGTCACCTATCGACACCCCTCAAGAGGAATCCCGATGAGTGGATGGGAGATGGTAGATTAACCCTGGGTATCACTGTGATGTCAGAGGTAGACAGAGGCACAGTATACTAACCATGACATATGTCATGGCAAACTCCAGTTACAATGTGTGTCGAAGGACAAACACACCCTGTGGCTAGCATCAGAAATGGCCCAGGGAACATTGCTAGTGTTTGCCAATGTCCACCTATGTTGTGGAATACACTACCAATGTTGGACAAGACTGGTGTAGGTAGTCCATATCTGAACATAATGCAACATGGTCATATGTGCACAACTGGCCCCAACACAGTCTGTTGTGCTCACTATGAAGATGTCAAGCAGTGATAGGACTAAAGCCCAGGATACTGTCCACCACAGTGAAAGTACTGAACCAGTACACTATATGGTACTACAGTGTTAGGTCATTATGAAAGGATGTTGACAACTGTATGCAAAGTATCCCATGCAATCCCTGCAGGCACAGTATAATCCCTGTTGTGGCAGACACGAAGCAGTTGGCCAGTTAGTACACAACATGACGCCCAACACACAACCATAAACGTGAGATATTGTTGAAGTTCACACACACCCAAATATGTAGTGGACTTCAGAGTTCAACATATGGAAAGCTCACACTGGGCATGCTCGCACACTTTGATAAATGAGGCATATGTCAGACAACATGCCATGGAAAGGCTGAACTGGGCATGCTCACACACTTAGGCCATATCTCCGTTTAGCAGTTGGCCACACATATATGGTATTTGTACGTGTCATTCCAGGAACCAAACACAACACAGCAATCTGCCCAGTGCACACAGTAAATGACTACAGAGACATAAGTGATATAGTGGATCGCCCTCATATTCAAACATCTTCCACAGATACACAAATTGTTCATAGGAACAGGGAATGCTATGGCAATAAAGACCTGCAAACAGTATAACAGCACAACAAATATTGTGCATCTGACAATTGAACATATGGGTGTAGAGGTCAATACTAGGCTTGTTGCCCTAGGGAATGACAGCTTAGCCAGAGTGTGCTTGGCATCTGCATCCCCAGTACAGTAGGCTACTGTGCCACTGTAAAGTAGGTCACATAAGGCAACGTGTGAGGCTAGTGAGCTGCGCCTCTGTCAAGCAGGGGCACAGTGGAGATCCCAGGGTTTGAATGTGCTAAGCCACAGCCATGTTGCTGGTGTGTGCTGGAAGAGGGTTGTTGAGGACCTCTAACAGTAAGTGGCCATCAATAACAGACTGAGGGGAGCCCTATCTGCATTGTCTGGACAATTCCACTGTCAACACTGTGTTGTGATGATTATGTGGGAATTAAGTGTCGTGCCGGTACTGTTCACAGATGTCCTCCCTCTGTGGGCTACAGCTCTGCAATGTATTAGCTCACTCTGTCTGTTGGATGGCTCATATATGGCTGGTGTACACCTGACAGGTGTCTTGTTGTGGAGCAGTCATGGGTATATGTGGGATAGCATGATCAATGCAAACCTTACACATGCTCATAGAATGCAATTGTCAAGGATTATGCAGAGTGGCCAGTATAGTCCCCCAGCATGGGTCCTTTGAAGTCGTCCACCCCAGACTTCACAAGTGTAGAGGCTGCTTGTGCTAAATACAGTTTGTGTGCAGTGACAACCTTGCCTGGGGGTGGGGATGGGATATGGATGTCCAGGGAAAGGTGGGTATGGTCAGATATCAACAATGGTGGTCTACCGCTGGTGTGGAACAGTGAGTACCCATGTTGCAGATGGACAGGTGCAATATGTATTCCCCCATGTGGCTGTGGTATGTGGTTCTGCCATAGCACATGGGCCCACAAATTGTAGTGGCTGTAGGGTAAAGTGGTAGAGGCCTGAGTAGTTCTCACACACAATATGCCTGTACCTGATGTTAACAACTGGAATGGTGTATGTGAACACCTGCATATCCCGGCACTGTTCCCAGGGAAGCAAAGTGTGTGTCCTGGATGTTGGAGTGGTGTTCTGGACTGGTTGTGTTGTGTGTTACAGGTCCTGTGGTCATGAAGCATGGTATAGAACATAACCTGCCAGTGCGATGTGCATATCTGACCCTGACGTAGGTGGCTGCAAATGCATATATATGCTATCCCCCACCTGACAGGTAGTACTAGATGTACATACCTCTGTAGAAATAAAGATGTCAGCACCCTATAAATACTGCAGGTGCAGACCAGATGCCCAGTAATTCGGTTAATGCGCTCTGCTAATGCGTCTCCCTCAAGTGTCATAATATAGGTAGGTAGGAGTTCGAACAATGCAAATGCTCAGTGTGTGTGTGTGTGTGTGTGTGTGTGTGTGTGTGTGTGTGTGTGTGTGTGGGTGAGCGGGGTTGATGTGTGTGCAAGTCTGTGTGAGGAAGATGTCCCTTTTGGCAACTGTGCAAGCACTACAGGATGCACATTCCCCTATCTAAGCACGGATGATGTCAGCACCCTATAAGTACAGCAGGAGAAGGGAAACCTCCCAGTAATTTGAATAGCGTGCTCCGCTAATGCGTCTGTCATGAGTGTCATAACATAGGTAGGTAGGGGTTTGAATCCTGCAACTGTCCAGTGTGTGTGGGGGGGGTTAGTGTGTGTGCAAGTCTGTGTGAGGAAAATGTCCCTTTTGGTAACTGTGAAAGCACTCTACAGGATGCACATTCCCCTATCTAAGCACGGATGATGTCAGCACCCTATAAGTACAGCAGGAGAAGGAAAACCTCCCAGTAATTTGAATAGCGTGCTCTGCTAATGCGTGTGTCACGAGTGTCATAACATAGTTAGGTAGGGGTTTGAATCCTGCAACTGCCCAGTGTGTGTGGAGGGGAGTTAGTTTGTGTGAAAGTCTGTGTGGAAAAGATGTCCCTTTTGGTAACTGTGAAAGCACTCTACAGGATGCACATTCCCCTATCTAAGCACGGATGATGTCAGCACCCTATAAGTACAGCAGGAAAAGGAAAACCTCCCAGTAATTCGAATAGCGTGCTCTGCTAATGTGTCTGTCACGAGTGTCATAACATAGTTAGGTAGGGGTTTGAATCCTGCAACTGCCCTTTGTGGGTAGAGGGGGGTTAGTGTGTGTGCAAGTCTGTGTGAGGAAAATGTCCCTTTTGGTAACTGTGAAAGCACTCTACAGGATGCACTTTCCCCTATCTAAGCATGGATGATGTCAGCACCCTATAAGTACAGCAGGAGAAGGTAAACCTTCCAGTAATTTGAATAGCGCGCTCTGTTAATGTGTCTATCATGAGTGCTATAATGTAGTTATATAGGGGTTTGAATCCAGCAACTGCCCAGTGTGTGTGGAGGGAGTAAGTGTGTGTGCAAATCTGTGGAAGGAAGATGTCCCTTTTGGCAACTGTGAAAGCACTCTACAGGATGCACATTCCTCTATCTAAGCACAGATGATGTCAGCACCCTATAAGTACAGGAGGAGAAGGGAAACTTCCCAGTAATTCGAATAGCGCACTCTGCTAATGCGTCTCTCTCAAGTGTCATAACGTAATTCGGTAGGACTTGGAAACCTGTAAATGGCAAGTGTGTGTGTTTGGATGTGGGGTGTTTGTGTGTGTGCAATTCTGTATGAAAGACGTGCCTTTTTGCAATCAGGAGATCACACTACATGATGCACATTACCCTTTCCAAACACTGATGACGTCAGCACCCTATACATACAGCTGGAGATGGGCCACCTCCCACTAATCCGAATAGCACACTCTACTAAAGCGTCTCTCTCAAGTGTCATAACATAGTTAGATAGGGATTTGAAACCTGAAAATGGCAAGTGTGTGTGTGTGTTTGGATGTGGGGAGTTTGTGTGTGCACAATTCTGTATGAAAAACATGTTAGTATTGGCAATCAGGAGATCACACTACATGATGCACATTACCCTTTCCAAACACTGATGATGTCAGCACCCTATAAGTACAGCCAGAGAAGAGGAACCTCCTAGTAATCCGAATAGTGCGCTTCGTTAATGCGTCTCTCTCACGTGTCGTGACATAGTTAGGTAGGGGTATGAATCCTGCAAGTGTGTGTGTGGGGGTAGTAGGGTGTGTGTAATTGCAAGTGTGAGAGAACAGATCCTTTTGGCAAATACTACAATACACCAGATGCTGCATATTCCCCCAGTAAACACAGGGGATGTCACCATACTATCAGCACAGCCAAACAGGGCTAGTTGGCCAGTAATGCCAATAGTGTGCTCCGCTACTGGGTCTATTACCATTGTCAGAGTACAGATAGGTATGTTTTGGAAACCCACAACTGCCACGTGTGGTTGTGTCACACAGTATGACCTTGTGTGGGTCTTTGTGCATAACAATGCATGCCATTGCCTAAACCAGCAATGGCAATGCACACATGATGTAT
The DNA here is from genome assembly GCF_019279795.1 of Protopterus annectens. Classification (NCBI taxonomy): domain Eukaryota; kingdom Metazoa; phylum Chordata; order Ceratodontiformes; family Protopteridae; genus Protopterus; species Protopterus annectens. The sequence continues at coordinate 1,129,510,943 of NC_056725.1, read as the reverse complement.
GTGTGACACATACACATAAATACCTGTGACCTGCAGTAGTTACCATGTCTGACACGTGCCTCGAGTGGATAAATGGTATTTGCAATGCATAACAATATGACTGTGTTTTACTGTGCAGGGGCCGCACGCGGTATGTGTCTATACAGTGTGGGTGTATATGGTAAAATACCTACAGCAGGGGATACACATCTGGTCTGGGCCATATAGTCTACATGTAGTCGATGTACAGGTGCTGCATGTTCCCACCTGTTGTGGGAGTGGTAACATGTTATTCCACTGCAATTCAGTGACCACATGCTGGGAACCCTTCAACTAGTGTGTTGTAGCTACAGTAATGCTCACGCACAATGTTTGGCTGGATGCAGTCCAGCCATATAAAGACAGTTCTTGAGACTGTCATATTGCCAGTGTTGTTATGGAGGATAGGTGGGTTTCCTGTGTATGGGAGGGTTGTGTGTGTCAGGCTATGAACCAGAAGGCAGTCCGACACACTGTTAGCTGCACATGAATAGGCCCTGATGCTTTGTGCTGTGCCAACAACCTGGAGGTGTGTGTATCTGTGGTGCCTTGGGATACCACCCCCTGTCCATGTGTGTTACATGTGTAGGGGACGACAGGCATGGTATGAGGTATAACCTGGCAGTGATGGGTTGCACCTGTGAGCCGTGAATCAGGACTCTGGTACTGCACAGACATTGCAGTTCACCGTGCTGAGGACAGTGTCCAGTGCATGCATCTTGCGGTGTACACTGCTGGTGTTGTGTAGCATCACTGTTAGTGTCCTATCCTGTGTGATACCCACGGAGGTGGCTATGTAATCCGTGTCCTGCAGCATAAGGCACTATGGGTGTCACATGCAAGCTGCCCCTCACAAATCATTGTGGCTTCCCTAGCATGTAAGCACACGTTGACAGCCAGTGGATACCCTATGAATGACATTGGAGATTGAGCAGAATGTAGACATAGAACACCCTTCCTACATATAGTGGTAGCATACCTGGTGAGGGTATGATGGCAACCAAGAGCAGGCTCATACTGGCCCATGCCACATGCTGAGAGATCCCTTCTATGTTCCCTATCATGTAGTCCAGGGAGGTATGTCTCAGGTCATCCATAGTGGCATGGTCAATGACTGAGTCATATGTGTCCATGCCTCTGACTGACCTGTATGCATGTGTTTTGTGGTGGACCATAGTGCCCCACAGGCATATCACTGTGACCTTCACCATGTGTAGCCTGTTGAGCAGGACCCCACTGCAGCGGCCAAGAGAGGTACCTGACACATCTGTAGCAGGTGTGTTGTGTAGCCCTACAGGCTGTGAGTGTGTGGCACACGGGATGTGTGTGCCATGTGTGGCATGTGCTCTGTTCTGACGTAACATATGCCTGTGTGCCAGCTGCGGAGGTGTGTGATGCTCAGGCAGGATGCTATTCTGAGTCTCCAAGTATGCCCCAGTGTGTTCAGATTGCTGTCAGTGTGGGTCTATGTCTGACTGGTATTGTAGTCACTGTAGTATGTCATGTCACCTGACAGGGTATGGCATTACTGGGTTCAGAGTGCTCAGTCCCCAGATTGGCTATGTGGTGGCATCCCACACATGTGTTGTACGTTCCTGGGCAGGGGTGAGGGTTGACTGCATACATGTGGCAGCTGTGACATTGCCACATGACTCACATAAACCACAACTGGACCATGAGGTGATTCACAGGTTACCTTTGCACATGTTACCATAGTAGTGTGATTGCCATGGTGATTACCAACACATAGGGCCAATGGGGAACAACATACTGCAGGTGTGTATGTGTGGGTGTACTGCTACTGATTTCATAGCACTGGCATATATGACTGCACACGTGGGTAAATGCCAGGTAAGACATGTGCAGTGTGTCACAGGCAACGTACATGTGAAGAGGACAGACAGTGACGTTCTGTCATGTGTAAACTTGACATACGTATCGTACGCTATGCAGATGTCACTAGGATTCCACAGAAGCACTGTAACTCTGCTTTGCAGGTGGAAGCAGTGTTCCAGGGAACCCCAAGCGAACATGCATGCAAACAAAGCTACAGTAAGCAGGGCTGGAAGTAGTCCATTGTACAACAAAGAAGGGGTAACACTAACAGTAGGTAACAGTGCAAATATGTAGGCACTATCAACATGTACCCAGGAATGCACAGCGCAGATGCCCATGGTAGAACTGATATTATGTCATAGTTAATTGTGATTTGGATTACATTGGTACTGCACACATATCAACATGCGCAAACATCCACATTGCATAGTCATTGTGGGCAACTTGCCACCATTACTGTACATGTCCATCATTGCGTATCACTACTTGCATTAGCTTCCCCCCTGTGCTACACATAGATATGTGGCTATCTCTTGACATCCTTACCACCGGTATGCAATAATGTGCAGCTGTTACACTTTGGTACGTACTATGGGTGTAGATAACAATTCAGGACAGTCATATAGTTACTGCATCAGGCATGCTGGGATATACACACAGTCATATCAGCACACTGTACTGTTACCAACATGATACTACTAATACACTTCTATGTAGTCACCCTGTGCATCAGCAATGTGTTTTCCTGTTCCTGCACTGATGTTGGAGATTGCAGGAGGTGGCACTGTTTCATCATATGCACAGGGTGTGAATTAGGTATGCCTGAGTCTGCCACTGATACCACCAATTGACATGTGTGTGTATGTGTGTTGGTGAGGGACAGCAGTACAGGGTGGGGCACTGTTGGTGCAGTGTGTGCGTGTATGTGGTAGCCCTAGGTGTTAACATTTCACATGTGTGTATGCACGCACACAGTTCCACCTCATGGCTGCCATATACAGGGGTTTGTGGACAGCCACAGACTGCACATGGCAGGTCATACAGATCAGTGTCTGTGGGCACGGACACGGTACCTGTACCTGGCAGGGGTGCTACGGACCGTATCCAGTACAAAGCCAGACTGGGTACTGTCATCAGAAGTGGGAGTGTGTTGACTGGACACAGGTCCCTGTTGGGACTGTCCAGAGCCACGTGCACGTGGTGTTCTGGGGCGTTCCGATGACAGCACAGACCCAGCATTGCTGGGGCTGCTACTGGCACTATGGGGGCGTCTGCAGGCCTGTTGTCATCTGCGCCGACTGCCAGCTGCTGCTGTTGCTGGCATACGGCCACATCGACGCTGCAACCGCCCACCATTGCCCTGGCCCATGGACATGTGGTTGTGGAACTGCTGTAATATGTCCCCACAACATCTGTCTATGACATCGATGAAATTACGGATAGCATCCGCGATGTCACGCATACTGTCAGTCATGGCTGTGCGACATGCTCTCAGCTCCCTCAGACCCTGTCTGGTGTACCTTTCCATATGCAACTGTGCCTGCATGACAGCCCGAAACATAGCTGAGGTTGACAGACCTCTTTGGGCACGTCTGCCAGATGCTCCCACGAGAACTCATGGGCAACTGTCTGTGTGGTACCATCGCAGGACCCTGCCCATGGCTGCTGTGTGGGGAAGCATGTGCCACAGATACCACATTACCCTGATCAATGCCCACTGTATCCTGTCCATCACCTAGGGACAATGGTGACATAGGATGTACTGGCAGGATGAATGTGTGCAATGATGGGGTTGACAGCTGTGTACTGTCAATTGGCTGACCAATGGTGGACCCTGACACACCTTCCTGTGCCATTACACAGATATCATCATTACCAGTATCTGTGGCACCAGATTCAAGCTCCCTGCTGCAGGACACCAGAGCAGCACCAGAACCTGTGGGAGGAAGACAGGAAACACAGTTTACAGTGTCCACACAATGTTACCAGTGATGCACTTATGCACACATGCACACATGCACACGTGGACACATGCACACATGCACACATGCACACATGGACACAGGCACACATGCACACATGCACACATGCACACGTGCACACATGCACACGTGCAGACGTGCACACTTGCACACATGCACACATGCACACGTGCACACGTGCACATGTGGACACAGGCACACATGCACACATGCACACGTGCACACATGCACACGTGGACACCTGGACACATACACACATGCACATATGGACACATGCACACATGCACACGTGGGCACAGGCACACATGCACACATGCACACGTGGACACAGGCACACATGCACACATGCACACATGCACACATGGACACAGGCACACATGCACACATGCACACCCCGCAGTATACACACAGAACACTACTGAGTTACACTAGTATTACTAGCACTATCAGGACTATTATAGGTATTGTTAAAACACACTCACCAGCATGGATGGCCTGCCTTGCTGTAACACCGGAGGGACCTGCAGAAATGAGGAGATTAATGTCAGTGGGCACAACTGTGCCATTGATACTGCATATGATATAGTGCAGTAGTACACCAGTTGCCTTTCACACGTCAGCTGCTGATATTGCCAATATCACACCTGCACAATTACATACTATGTTGACAGCTACATACCACGGACACACCTTACACATGCATAAACTAACAGTGTACAGAACAGTCAAGTGTACATATGGCATATTACCTGCATGCTCCTTGTCGTGCTGCTGTGTGGATCCAGCCACCATCATGATGCAGGTGTATTGCTGTTGCTGTTCCAGGGCTGGAGCAACAACACCTAGGAGTAGCCCCTCCAGTCTGGTGAGGGGGGATGTGTGGCCACCCCAACTCCTGTGGCAACCTGTTGCCTGTGGATATCCGACACACGCTGACGGACATTTCTGATTAAATCACTGCAGTGATGTCGTACCTGCTCATATGTCCTATTATGCGTGCCAATGTCATTTACCCTACGGATAAGGTCTTGCCACAGTGCAGCCCTTTCCTGCTGATTCTGGCTGGTGCGGGAAAATAGTATGTCATAATCCCGCACCAGGCTCTGGTGTATCTCATCATCTTCTGCTGCAGAGTAGGCGGGATTACGCTGACGCATCATGTCCCTGGAAGAGAACACAAATAGGATATCAGCAGACTATGTCAGCAATATATGGCACACATACTATACATGATACTCAACTGTAGTGATATACTACTACTCCCATATGTAGCATGTGTGTGTCTCTTGGTGAATACACAAGTACATGGCCAGATATCAGTGCTCAGCCAACACCTGTGCAACAATACCTGCCACATTCCATACAACATAGTAGCATGCCCCATCGGTCAGCACACTGCGACAGGTCCAATGCACAACCTCACTCTGGGGGTTCATACCAAGGTACTGTATGTTGAATGCCATCCACTAGTGTGATCTGGACACAAGTTACTCGGCCTGGATATACATATCCCACCACCACCACCACCACCAGCACAGTAGACTACTTTGATATGTATGTGATTAGACAGTTATTCACTTGTTAGGACTGAGATGGTATCCATGCAGCCCACTGGGCCAGTGGAAGCCACAACCCACACTGCTGACCCCTTTGCGAATGCTTCCCATGGACATCCCAAAGATTGCATGGAACATGCACACACATTTCTAACCCAGACCCTATGCACAAAGATTAGGCATCCTGTCCGGTGAACCCTAAACAAAGGCAGATTGTATAACAATAGAAGGAGGCTACTGCAGGACAGAGCAGATTCACATTGAGGGAAGGCATCTGTGGTCAGCACTGGTAATAAGCTATGGTCTCTCATAACAACATCCACGGCCTACTCTGGGAGGGAAATGGCCACGAACACTATAGATAACCACAAGGCCTTCTTCAGTTATGTTACACATATGGACCAAACACCTCAGATATGCTCTGAGTTATTACACACCTACTTAACATTCACCGTACACACAAATATTGGCAACATTCCTGCAGACAGGTTCGGTGCACGTATCCCCACTCCTTCTCCCCCACAAGTAGAAATACTTATCACAGCTGAATGTAACCTCCCTATCATCTCACATCTCCAGGTGAGGGCCACCCTCAGCAAAGCAGAACACACAGCATCAATGTGACCTGATGGTATCCCTGGATGTGTGCTACGTGAACTACAAGAGGACATACAACCGCATATAAGACTGATATTTAACCTTGGCCGTACTACAGGATATGTACCTGAACACTGGCATACAGCAACAGTGGTTCCACTCCACTAAGGAGGCACCTCTACTGACCCTGGGAACTACTGCATCATAAGCTTAACCAGCCTGGTCTGCAAAGCTATGGAATGATTCAGTATGGGATGCATATACAGAGATATTGGGTACCTGCAGACACTTGTTCCCGGCCAGTTTGCCTTTGTGATGGGCTGATCCTGCCTTTTGGACCTGGTTGACCTTTCAAAACAGTCACTACAGCCATTGATGAGGGCAACGCAATCCATACAGCCTACCTGGACTTGCCTAAGGCCTTCAACACAGTACTCCACTCAGGCATCATAGACAAGCTCATTAGCTTACATGTTACTACATATGTCACATGATGGGTTGCACACTGGTTGACATACAGAATCTATATCGATATTGTAGGAGCCATGTCAGACTCAATGCCAGTCACATGTGGTATCCCACAGGCCTCTGTCCTAGGACCCCTCTTGTTTGGCATTTATTTCTCAGATGTAAAAGCGAACATGTGCGGGTTGTGGATGACAAAGTTCCCAGATGACTGCTAACTAAGCGCCATAGTCGTTACACCAGCTGACACACACATCCTATAGACAGGCCTCACTGCAATGGAAAACTGCTGCCAGGATCATGGCCTAACACTGAATGACATGTAATGTATAGTCATCCCCTTTTGGTGGAATTATGTGCACACAACATATCACATGGACATACCTATAGATACAGACCTATGACACATATGGAGGGTGCACAGTATGCAGACTATTAACCTGTTACTTTACATTACCTGTGTTTGTCGCAGCTGGTTGCGTTACCGCTACTACTGCTTCCTGCTGCTGCTGGCATGGCTTGCTACTGTCACTGCTGACAGCTTAGACTCAGTGTGTGTACCGTGTGTTGTTGTTTGTGCTTTCTCTCTCTCTCTCTCTCTCTCTCTCTCTCTCTCTCTCTCTGTCTCTCTCTCTCTCTCTCTCTCTCTCTCTGTTTGCCTCCAGACAGTGCAATGAACGTATTGCATGTGTGGAGTGTGAGTACAGGATGCTTTTGTAGATATCTGCATAAGTCCATGTGATGGCCTCTGCACCAATTGTAAGCCAGCATTTGCTAATTGCATGCAGCCAGTTGTGTACTGATTGCAGTTCTCACTGTGATTTCAGGACAGTGCTATAAAAGGGTATGTGAGATAGGCGTTGCCCTTTCAGATTGTAAGGGCGGGGACCATGCTGGTATGCTGTGGACACTGTTCTGTGAGTGTAAAGGTTAGTACCTCTCACATGATTCAGGCTGTGTTGTGGATTCACATTTGTCCATTCCTCTCTCCTGTTTCCTGTAGTAAGTGTGTATGCACACTGACACCTGCAACTATATATATATATATATATATATATATATATATATATATATATGTAAATATACATACATTTATATATGTACATTAACTGACATTATTACCTACTAGCTACCAACTAGCATGGCTGTTTCTTTTCACACACTACTATTATGGAAATTCACTAGTTTTGGCAGTAGGTATAAATGACATGCTTTGTGTACTACACATCCTATATTCCCTTTATATTCATTCCTACTATTACATGATATATTTATTTTAGCACAATGTTCTTGTATAAGAGTCATGGCTTAGTGGTAGGTCATTCAGACTACTGTTTCCAAGGTCCTGGGTTCGGGACTGACAGTGGGATTTTATTTTGCTTTTGAACTGACTACAGGACCTGTCAATCAGAGTGACTAAGGCACTTTTAAGCAGTTGTAACTGGGTTAGCGCTGGTTTGCGCAGAGCTCACGCATGCGCACTGGCGTTCAGCTCAGCGCACTTCCACTTACAACCGCTTAACAGTGCTTACTCTGGCGCACACCCATGCTATTTTCTTTGAAAGAAATGAAAATGGGGAGACAGGAAAGTGGTGAAAAAGGGGTCACAAAGAGGGTAAGACAGTAGGGAAACAAGCTTGGGTTTTGCAGGAGGGATGTAGGTAAGGCCCATAGCTGCCCATTTCTTCATCAGCAACAGCTGTGCATGTTTGTAAATTGGTGTGACATTTGAAACCTTCCACCCCTGAGAGAGGTGTCAGGACAACAATAATACTTGTTGTACAGCCAATTGTAATTGATAGTTTCCATGTCCAGCAGACATCTGTGCGGAATGGGCAGCTATGTATGGGGTGTAATTTTTTTGTGGGTACAGAGTGCCCTTTTTTTTTTTTTTTTTTTCCAGGTGATAGTGGTATGTCAGGTGAAGGAAGTCAGTATAGCTGGGGAGGTAGGTTGGGTAGGTCAACAGACAAGACAAACAAGATGCATACAGGGGCGGTGTATGACATGTGTGGGGGGGTTACACAATTGACGGGGACGGATGTTTGGATATCCAGAGCCCATGAGCCCACAGATGGCAACAGTGGAACTGATATCCCCACCCATGGGCAGTTGCCACTGTTCCTTCACTGCCCAGGACGGGGCTGTACTGGGGGCTGTGTAAGCCGGGCAACAGGCATGCCCGTAAGTTGTGCCACCTGTGCCTCAAGCTGGCGTAGGGGCCCAAGAACAGAGTCCTGGATCTCCCTACGCACCACAGTTCGGACGCTACGGAGGGTGAGTGGTGGTTCTCCTCCGGCCACGCTTGCAGAGGGGGGACGAGCCCCATCCCCTGCAGCGCTTCCACCCACAGGTGGCACAGGGCCACCAGAGGAGGGTCCAGACTGGGCACTAGTGCCAGGTGCACTCGCCAGCTGAGGTGGGAGAGGTGGGTCCGCTGGAACCCGCCTTCCCTGTCGTCCTATGTTTTGCATTATGTCATGACAGTTTGGGTTAGTAACATATAATACCATTCGCAATTAGTTGTAACAGCATGCATTAGTATTCCCATTAACCAAACACCCAGATATTCACACCATTGAACAGCGAGCGTAACACATGCATAATTTGAACAGCAATACACAGTCCAACAACATGCAGGATTGATTGATGGCAACAGGCCATCAGGTTTGGATGTATGAACAGGGCAGATGCATCAACGGACATGCAAATATTTATGACCCAACAGGACAAATCTCCAGGGGTGTTAATTGTGATTGCACATACCATTTTCACGTGGAATGGGTTATATGTGGTTATAGGGTGGGGTGAAGAAAATAATATTAACACCTTCGAATACCAATACATATGCTGTACATTTCTAATAGCTGCACATATATACACACTACTATTCTAACTACAGTTTCCTATATGATAACTACTTCAATTTGGTGATAGGACTGTTAGTGCTACATCAATATACATTTTATTTTTCTTCATACACATTCATATCTGGCTTTGTTCAGCTACATCATCCTGCTACATTTGCTTTATATAGCTATAGACACCTGTGGATGTTTGGTATGTCAGACAATCATACTATCTGCATATTGCAGACTGAGAGCAACATATCCAGATTTTGGGATACACATTCCAGCTGCAGCAACACTTTGAACAGATTTTGCTGTTTGGTTCTGCTTCTCACATTCATTTCATTCTGTACTGACTGCAGTATACTTTATTCAGGGGTTATTACTACTTTATTGGTGGATTCATAACTGTTTCTCACACTCTCTCACTTGTTTTCATTTTACTATTCAGGATGGTACTTACTTCTAGGCTTTATTGACATGTTTTACCTGTAGTTATTACAATCCTTTCCAGTAGTCTCACTTCTGTCATGTTTCAGTATTTCAACAGGGGTATATTTCACACATGTGATTTGCTCATCTTCTGCAGCTGTACTTTTCAGCCTGCTGCAGGTTGTGTACTATTATATTACAGGTGGGGCATCTTTATTTCAGACTTTATTTCAGTGATTTTCATTTTTCTGTTTGGATTACAGACTGCAACACACTTTTGTAATCAAGCAATACTTGCAAACACTCTTACACCGTTACTTGCACATTTTATTACTTAGTGACTACACTGCACTCTTTTGCTAACTGTCATACTTTTATATTTCTTTACAGTTACTGGGAGTGGATTACTGACCTGCCTGGTGGCGCAACCGCACCAGCTTATCGCCATAGGCTCTGTGGTTCGCATAACGGACACCTGCAGCTGTAATATAAATGAAGTAATATTGGAATACACATCTCCATAATATCAGCTAGTTTAATTTCTTACATACATAATTAAATGTAACTTACTCAGTAGTGGGGCGTTGGGCATTTGCCGGGCCTCCTGGATCCAAAGGTTCAATTGGTCCTGCTTGCGTCTCTTCAGGTCCGCATGGTGGTGACGAACCTGCTCACCATTCCTTGGAATCCCTGTGGCACTGGTGAGATCATGAGCCAACCGGTCCCACGCCTCAGCCCTATATGCTCCCCACAGGACCTGGCCCTGCATGAGTTGGGCCTCATGATTGTGGACTAGGAGCCAGACCATGTATCTGGACTCCTCAACGCCCCACCTCTGTGCTCGAAAGCAACTACCCTCACCTACTCCTGACATTCTGGCTGCAAGTTAGTTCTACAATCGTTTATGCTGTGTATTCCTGCCTATGGGGCTTATATATGCCGTTTTCCCTTTATATCTGTGATTGGCCATTTTGGAATTGTATCAACTTCACAAAACCTGCTTTGTCATGCTCCACTTTGTATTCATTCCTATATATTTGCTATTACTGCATTTATAAGTACTGCTGTCATGGCTTAGTGGTTCAGTTCCTTGACTATGGTGCATAGTATCCTGGGTTCGAACCTGGCCACTGCTTTTTATTTTTTATGACTGTCTAGACAGGCTGAGGGGTGTGTCTGTGTAAAGGCAGTTTTGATACAGCTTGCTCAACGGTGCCCGTAGGTTGGCTTGTTGGCGTGGTGCGCAGCTCCGCGCAAATGGGGTACGCTGGTTTACGCTTCATTTGGCTGTTAGCATGCATATTACGCTCAGCTCAGCTAGGGGCACACAGTTCCTGCATGTTAAGCCACTGCTCACCTACAGGCACTCATTTTAGACCTGTTAAACCACTGCTCACCTACGGGCAGATGCACTCACCTTGTTAAACTGTAGCTGAGCTATAGGCACATCTCGCATTTTTTATTGTTTTGTTATCTCACATTTCTTCAAAATAAATGGACTATTTCATTACATTTTACATAAACTATGATTTTATATGTGTACATGTTTGTCAGGGACTTATTTCACTAAAAATAAAAATTGATGTTGTGGGGGTTCGAACCATGAATGCCTGTTCTTCAGCCGACGTCTCTACCGCTACACTATTGCTTTTTGGCTTACTTTGCATATTTACTTTTTATATCCTTTTCCACTGACTGCTAACTGTGGCTAAGCTACGGGCACGCCCGCGCAAACGAGCGCACTCACGGGCAAACATCTTTACGATTTAAAAAAAATATATAACATGTTCATTTATATATTTTATGTTCATAGTCTGTGGGGGCATGTGTTGTGTTGTGTTGTGTTTATTCACATTTCCATGGCCTCTGTCGTGGGTGTTTACTTTGGGCAATTTTACTCTTCTGGGGGCGTGCCCGCTTGCAGGGCTCGGCCTACGGACACGCCCCCTACTGTCTTCCATGGACCGTGTTAGCCTTAGGTGTGATTCAGCATGCCCTTATGCATATGCATGACATACTGACGTCACACCGTTTAACTGCAGCCTCCGTGTAAGCCATGTATCTCTTACACGGAGGCTTCGTGAATCCTGCCCATTCTCTTATCCTTGTACGAAATGCCCTATTAGTTTTGCCTATATAAAATGAAGTGCATAAATCACATTCAGCTAAATAGACAATGTTTGCTGTGTTACAATTAGCGTCTATTCTGAATTTATAAATCTGTCCTACATCTGGATGGACAAAATAACCTCTGGTGTTAACATAACTGCAGTAATTGCAGTGTCCACATGGGCTGGTTTTCGAAGCGTGATTTATAGTATTTCTATGCATATTTTGACAGAGTAATTTTTTAAGATTGGGTTTGTTTTTGTATCTGAAAGATGGTTTATCACCTATTATCCCCCTGAAGTCATCATTATTAATAAGTGTCTTCCAATGTTTATTAATTATGTAAAAAATTTGAAATTTGAAATTCACACATAATTATTCTAATGTACACACAGAATATCTGGATGTGTACATAGAAAGAGTTATGGAAAAGTATATCAGTACAGGTGTTTATAGAAAGCAATGTCATTGGAATACTTTATTACATAGATGAAGCATGCATCCCCAACACATTTTTAATAATATTGTAAGGGGACAAGGCATGAGAATATCTCACCTAAATGCTGCGGATGCAGGCTTCCTCAAAGCTTTAATTGACTTTAAGAATAGGTTATTAGATCGAGGCTACAATGAAGCTGAAATTGAAAGTTGTCTTGTAGATATGGATTCAATAAGGGAAGATAGAGCTGCACCCTTCTTCTCCGATAGAGCTAAGTATGATAGGGTTATAAGACAAGATTCTAAAGGTATCACTATACCAATGTATTATACAAATGATAATAAAGTCATTTTTGACATAATTAATAAGCATTGGAAGATACTTATTAATAATGATGACTTCAGGGGGATAATAGGTGATAAACCAGCCTTTAGATACAAAAACAAACCCAATCTTAAAAAATTACTCTGTCAAAATATGCGTAGAAATACTATAAATCACGCTTCGAAAACCAGCCCATGTGGACACTGCAATTACTGCAGTTATGTTAACACCAGAGGTTATTTTGTCCATCCAGATATAGGACAGGTTTATAAATTCAGAATAGATGCTAATTGTAACACAGCAAACATTGTCTATTTAGCTGAATGTGATTTATGCACGTCATTTTATATAGGCAAAACTAATAGGGCATTTCGTACAAGGATAAGAGAACATTTATATGCCATTAAAGTGCAATATATTAATAATGCCCTAGCCAAACATGTTATGACATTTGGCGAACAACATGCATTCAGCTTCATGGCTATAGATGCTATCTTGCCTATCATTAGGCAAGGTGATATTAGGAATAACACGGAAAAAAGAGAAATGACTTGGATTTTAAAACTTAGAGCAGACAGGGGCCATGGACTTAATGAGAGGGCTTTCCTTAAACCAATTTTAAAATCTTGTAAATAAAGTTGATCCACATATTTGGATTTTTACACATGTTTAGTTTTTTATAAGCGATGCTTTCATGTGTTTTTATGTAATGGTTTAGTTTAGATAGGCATGTTCACCATGATTGTATTAAGACTTTTAAACTGTAGGAAAGTAGATGTTTTAAATATAATTTAAATATGCATACATGAATTTCTTAAATATAGGTTAACAAAGTGTTAATAATGTGTTTACATAATTATTGTTTGAAGTATATAAAGGGTGGGCTAGTTATTGTGTGTTTTTGGTCTGATGAAGCTGATGTGAAAGCGCTTACCTGTGCACACTATTAAATTGCTTTTTATGGAAGAAGCATAATTTTTCATTGAATTTTCAGTTTTGATGTATGGTTGCCTCCACCAAAGGATTTTTATTTGTTTTTTACAAACAGCAATTCTTTACATCAGTCAAAAAATAGTGAAATTAGTTAATGATTGCTTTTCTGTATCTGTGTGAATCTATCCATCTGTGTTATTTTTTTATTCCTTGTGATTGAAACTCTGGTGTGTTTTGTAAATATATATTTAGTATTTTCATGTTCTTTTATTATTTATTATTAAATATATTTAAACTTTTCATTGTGGCTGATCTTTTAAATAATATTTTAACCTTTGAAGTACTTATATTTATTTGGTGACACTGTGCCTGCTCCTGAAAGCTTTGCTGACTTGGTCAAACACTATTTGTATTAGTTTTCATTTTACTCAGTATAAATGGGTACCCTGGTAAGAGCCTTAGAGTAGCTGGCTTTGGGGTGTTCTGGTGGCAGTATTTACCTTACAGTCTGAGTAGGCTTGCCACCTATAAGGTGTTTTTCTGCACTATCCGGAAACCATAATGATTCTCCAGCAGTCCAGAAAGCACAGTACAAACTCTGGTATTCTGTTCAGAGGTGTGTATAGAATGCCGGAGTTTGTTAAAATGCAAGCTCTGTCTTCTTTTTCACAAAAAAGCATAGCTACAGTGATGCGGTGGTGGCTGGCATACTCTGAAACAACAACAACAAAAAATATTTATGCAACCTAGATTATGTACATAAAAAAGGACTTTATGGGACATTACACCCTATTGACATATGTATTTTCATCATAAAAAGGATGTGGCTGTGGGTGGTATAGGGTTGGGCCTGGGTGAAGTCATAGGTAGTCCAGGGGGCATGGTTTTGGTCCATGTTTTAGCACTGCAAGAGGTGGCAACCCTAAGTCTGGGCAAAGGGGGCACAGCTGGTGAATCTGTGGCAGCCTTTCCCAGGTGAGTGTGTGTGTTTGTGAAAATAAGATCTCAGAGTGTGTGTGTTAGCTACTTGGAGCAGGGACACAGATCACTGGTTTCACAGAAAAGATGGTGGATGACTTGGCCTGGAACACTTGGCTGAGGACTTAAGTCTACAGCTGTGGTCACTGTGGAGTCTTATTTGGGGCTTGGTAAGAGAGAGGGAAACCCTGTCACAAGACAAGAGTGTGCTCCCTGTGTGCTCTTAAGGGAAATTGTGCTTGGTGCAGAGAGCTGCATCTGGAAATACTGTGTGTATCTATATTTGTTCCAAGTGAATGTCCCTCACCAGTGTTTGTGGTGAGGATTGAGACTCCTTGATCCCTGGCCCAGAGCAGGGATGTCACATATTGGTGAGTAGTAGTGTTGATATTAATTGAACTTCTGTAGCTTGTAGGCAGTTGTCACTGAAGGTGTATTACTCTCAGCAGCCACAAGGTAAACAGACAGAGATTCATTTTCACAACAGTTTAATTTTTTTATTACTTTAGTTTATTCAGGGAAAACTGGCAAAGATGTCAGCAGAGGATTATGGCAAGCTGACAAAGAACCAGTTGGCCAAGGTGTATGAAGCAAAATGACTGATGCATACCAACTGACTAAAGAGGAAATGATTTCAGCCCTATTCACAGCTGTAGCCCAAACCAGCAACCAGGAGGATAACCAGTCTGGTGATGGGGATTTGCAGCCACCAGAAACAGGACAGTTCACATTTTCCTTAGAGGACTTAAAAACCCATCTGAAGTTAAAAGAGATTTGGACTGCAGGGCAAACATTTGGAATTAGATTCAGTGGTGAGTCTGCGGCAGGTAAAACAAATGGAATTAGAATCTACAGAGTGACTGCAGCATTTAGAGGTCGAAAATAAGCGACTCCAACTTTTGGAGGCTGAAGAAAATGAGAAGCAGCATCAACCAGGTTCATGGAGGTAAAGGGGAAGGGAATAACCAAACCCCAGAAGCAATAAAGGTGAGTAAGTTTCTTCCACAGTTTACAGAGGTTCTTAATTTTGATAGTTTTATTCATATATTTGAGATAGTATGCAAACAGTATAATATTGACCAAAGGCTCTGGGTACAGCTTCTGCCCCCCCCCCCCCCCTTACTCCATGGTAAAGCTGTAAATGTTGTTTCTAAATTGTATGATACTGATTGTTTAAACTAAGATAAAGTCAAACAATGTTTACTGGAATGTTTTAAGTTAACACATGAAGCTTACAGAAAAAACGTTTTGTGAGCATAGACACAAGGCAGATGAAAATGTATGTAATTGTATTGCTGAGTTAAGCACTTATTTTTATAGGTGGGTGAGTGGGTATCAAGTCACCCCTTTTGAAAATCTGGCAGACCTTGTGTGAGGGAACAAGCCCTTAGCACTTTGCCTCAGGACATGAGAATCTGGTTGGCAGACCAGGAGTGTAACTGTACAGATGAGCTGGGGAGAAAGGGTGATCTCTATTGAGCAAGGACGGCATCACTGCACAAGAAGGGGATACACAGTGCTACACATGGATATGAGGAAACCCATGGTGAGTAGCCTGAACCACCCCAACAGAGTCCACCAGTAACAGGGGAAGCCACTAGTTCAGGTACATGGCCAAGATCAAGTGTTAGATGTTTTAAATGTAACCAGTGGGGCCATGTAGCATACAGATGTCCATGGAAGCAAGGTGGGGAACAAAAGGTAGAGGAGCCAGCAAGTGGGAATAACAGTATGCCAGTGGTAAGTTGTCTGGAGACAGCAGGGGTACCAGAATATCACTGAAGTTTATATCCTATCTTAGTGGATGGAAAACAGGCAACTGCTAAGAGATACACAGCTTTTGACATAACCATTGTGAAGCCTGCAGTGGTTAAAGAGGAGCAGTACTTGCTTGGGCAGTCTACTCCAGTCAGAGCTTTAGGAGGGACCCCATTACAAATGACTACGGCCAGGGTACACCTTGAGTGGGAGGGTGGAAAAGAAGCAAGCAAGTAGGTATGTTTGAGGATATCCCTGCAGATTTCCTGATAGGGGATGACTATGATAATGCAGTACCTTGTGTGCATGCAGTTACATGCAGTCAGGCTTGGAGACAGGCACACGGGGCTGCTACCAGGGGGAGACCCAGACAGACCCCACACCTGAAGCCAGGGGTGGTGAAGTAGCTATTTCAGGGAGGGAGCTATTTTGTAGCAGTGAGCCTGAAGGTGAGCCACAGTTGCAGGTAGGTATTGATGTTCCCTTGGAAAGGGTGACTTCAAGGGCAGAGGTGAGTGGTAGCACCCAGGTTGACAGTGAGGCACCACTGTCAGAGGATACCAGACTTCCTGTGGAAGGGGAGCTGAGAATCATCACAAAGATAGAGTTGAGACAGGTTCAGCCCTTGGATCTCACTATGATGCTTGATGGAGGTACTAGGCAGGCACCTGATTCTCAAGGAAAAAAAGAGTCAGTATGCTGGAACAAAGGTTTACTAAATAGAGAGTGGACCCCTGAAGGAGACCTAGAGGGTGAGGTAATACAACAGTTGGTAATGCCCAGAGCCTACCATCTGGCCCTTCTAGCATAGCTCATTACATTCCTTTTGCAGGTCATATGGGCATAAAGCATACCAAAATACATATTATGCAGAGATTTTATTGACCTGGGATTGTGAGGGATGTAACAGGGTACTGCAGGACGTGTGAGTAGTGCCACAAATTAGTCAAGGCAGAAGACAAGGTTTAAAGCTCCTTTGATGCCTTTGCCTGTGATTGAGGAGCAATTTCAGAGGGTAGTTACAAATATTGTGGGGCCTCTGAGTACCTCAAGTTCCACATGAAGAAGTATATCCCAGTGATAGTAGATTATGCTAGATACCCTAAGGCAGTGGCTCTGTCCTCTATCATGACATAGAAGGTGGCAAATGCTTTGTTAGAGATTTTCAGCAGGATAGGTTTCCTGAGAGCAATACTGACTGATCGAGGTGCCAATTTCATGTCAGACCTGCTGGCTTGTCTGTGGGAGTACTGTGAGGTGAAGAACCTAAAGACTATCCTCTATCACCCCTAGACTAATGGTTTTGTGGAGAGGTTAAATTCTACACTAAAGACCATGTTATGGGCATTTGCAGACTAGTTTCAGAGAGAGTAGGACAAGTTATTTGCCCCATCTGCTGTTTGCATGCAGAGAGGTACCCCAGGAATCCACAGTTTTTTCACCCTTTGAGTTTCTGTATGGGCATAGGGTGAGAGGCCTTTTAGATTTGATTTGTGATGAGTGGGAGGGTGAGTGTGAATCTCACAAAAACTCTGTTGTGACATATGTCCTAAACTTCAGGACAAGGCTTATGGAGCTCATTGGCTTGGCCCATGAGAACTTGGCAGGAACTCAGCAGCAGAAAAATATCTGGTATGAGAGGAATGCTTGAGCCCAAGAGTATGCTGTGGGACAGCATGTTATGGTTTTCATTCCTATCAGTCACAGCAAACTGCAGGCAGCTTGGGACAGACCCTTCAAAGTGGCAAGAAAGGTCAGTGATGCTAACTACCTGGTAAACCTCCAAGGCAGGAGTCAGGGGCACAAACTGTACCATGTAAATATGATGAAGCCTTACCATGCTAGAGAGGCCTTGGTGCTGAGTATTTGCAGTGGGTAGCAGGAAGAGTCTGAAAGGGATCTATGGCTACATTGAGCCAGCCAGTAAAATCTCAAGTTATTAAGGTGGGGTCTAGGGTTGCAGGTGTATGACATGATAGTGCAATGTTGTAGTGGGGTCAGCAATGTCAGTGCAGAAGGGTTCTCAAGACAGAGCATGGGTTAATGTATTCCCAGACAGGCTCTTCCATCTCAAGCAATATTTCTCCAGGGTCACTTGAGAAACTAGCTTGAGTCTTCAAATGGTTATGACATGTGTTGATGTGAGGTATTGCCAGCTATGTCAGGAGAAGTAGGGCAGTAGATATGTAAGTTATGCCAGCATGGCTAGCTGGAGTTTTGCAAAGAATTATATGTCATTTGTATATCAAACTGATTTGTGCAGGTGCGTGTGTTGAAAATGCATTTGTAGAGCTGCTTGTATTAAAATGTACCAACAATGGGGCATGCTGGATAGAAAATAAATACACCTATATGTCAGACTGTATTGTAACTGTTGAAAATGAATATATTGTAACAGAGGATACTAATAGGTTAATCTCAGACTAGCTAACTTTCAAAATTAGTCTGAAATTAAATTACCTGGTTTAGGTCATAAAGATTGTATCTTACAGTCCTGAGTGCAGCTAGAGACAAACTCTGTGAAAACCAGGACTAGGAATCCTACTGTATTGTCCTTAGGGGTGAATTAATTGCTTCCCTGGAAGAGCGGACATTTTTGAAATGGTATTATAGCTTCCAGATGTTGTAACACATCTTAGCAAAGTTCTATGTGTGTATATTCTAACACATATGTGCTAGATTTTGGTTCAGTTTTTAGTAAAGGGGGTAGTGTGGGAACCTGAGTCAGATGACCAGATGTGATGTCATTCAATAGCCAACACTGAAATGATATTTAGATATTAGTAAGAGATGCCGCTTAGCTCTCAGCAGTCTGTTTTTGAAACCTGACAAAGAAGAACCACTCACCTACTTCATCTTGCCTTGCTCTAGTAAGTGAATCAGGGAACAGTAACTCTTTAGATCAGTCAGGAAAATATACTGAGGTTAGTTAAGTATTGATTTTCCTGTGTATGTGTGAATCTATCCATCCATGTTATTTTTTATGCCCTGTGGCTGAAACTCTGGTGCTTATTGTAAACAGATATTTAGTATTTGCATGTTCTTTTATTATTTATTATTAAATATATTTAAACTTTTCATTGTGGTTGGTCTTTTTCCAGAATATTTTAACTTTTGAGAGCACTTATATTAATTTGGTGACACTGTGGCCACTCGTGAAAGCCTTCCTGCTTTGGCCAAATGCTACCATTTGTATTAGTATTAATTTTACTCACTATAATTGGATAACATGATAAGATCCTTAAAATAGCTCACTTTGGAGTGTTCTGGTGGCAGTATCTACCATATGGTCTGGGCAAAGGGGGCATAGCTGGTAAATCTGTGCCAGCCTTTCTCAGGTGTGTGTGTGTGTGTGTGTGTGTGTGTGTGTGTGTGTGTGTGTGTGTGTGTGTGTGTGTGTGTGTGTGTGTGTGTGAAAATCAAATCTCAAAGAGTATGTATGTCAGCTACTTGGAGCAGGGACACAGAGCACTGGTCTCACAGAGAGGGTGGTAGGTGACATGGCTTGGAACACTTGACTGAGGACTCAACTCTACAGCTATAGCTAGTGTGGAGTCTTATTTGGAGCCTGGTGAGAAAGAGAGAAGCACAGCCCCAGGACCGAAGTGTGTTCCCTGTGTGCTCTTAATGGAAATTGTGCTTGGTGCAGAGAGCTGCTTCTGGCAATACTGTGTGTCTCTTTTTTCATACCAAGTAAACGTCCATCACTGGTGCCCATGGTGAGGATTGAGACTCCTTGATCACTGGCTCAGAGCAGGGACGTCACACAGTACATTTTACTTAAGTATGCTAAGGATCAGTTCTGTGCACTTAATTTTCTTTTATATGTTTTTCAGTTTAAAAGATTGTGAAATAACTGATACATTTCCAGAGCTGTACAACTTTACCTTTGCATTACCTGGAGCACCATGTCTTACAGGTACTGCAGATATTGAATAACCTAGTGAAGAATATTAACTTGGGTGAGGAAAACAAACAGACCATCTCAGCAATCAGGTTTTCCTTTCTGTACTAGATGATATACTTGCAACTAGGTGTAGGCTGGGGTTGCAGGGTACTGTGATGGCTTAAAATTTATCTACATTTAGCTAAAACACTGTAGCTGCCAGAGCAAATACATTAAACAGTTTATTATGAAAGTGCTGTTTATAAAATAATAGGCATGACAGTAATTTGCTAATAATAGCCTTCCTTTTTCCCCCTTTTTGTTTTGTAACATGAGAGGAGATTGATCTCAAACATGGCCTCTATCACAGGAGAGGCCTTGTACATATGTTTTTTTAATCAAAGAATAAGTTCTTAGTACTATAAAATAATTTGATATCTATAGAATTTTGCTAATTATGTATTTTACTGTTTTCCCTTTTTGTCTCAGTCAACAGGTCCAGAAGAGCCTGGGGTACCTCATGTACAGTCATCCACATCAGCAGCGAGAGACCCCCCCCCCCCCCGCTAGCTCATCATGGGTCTGCTTTGCAGGATAGGAGTGATGACTTCTCTCCTGCAGGCATCCTAGAGCAGAATAATCAACACCTGAAACAGCACCAGTTGCATGTTATGGTGGATTCTGCAGTCAAAACATCTGTATTGAGGAAGTGGATTTCTTATCAAAGCCTCCTACAGCAGGTACAAAACTCACTGCCATAGCAGGCTCTAACCATCTAGCTGCTGGAGGCTGCCACACTTCAACCCAGCCTTCTGTGGGCAGAGCTCTGAATGAGGGTCACCAGGTTGGGATGATAGCTGTGGTACTTCATGCCCCATCATCCCTGTGCCTACCCTTTAGTATCAAACCTACTTCTTGTGCATTTCTACAGCTCCTCCCTTTTCTCCATCCTGTCGGTCTTCTCTTCCATTTGTGAAAACAAACTATTGTGTAATCACTTTCCCCAGTCTATATTGCCTGTATACTTATATTTATTGTCAGTACCTTTATCTCTTTGCTATTTCACATTCTTTCAGTTACTACCATATCTCCTTTGCCATCACCCCTTACATATTTGAGAAAGAGGGGTCTATCCTCACCAGATATAATACCCACATCTCTCAGTGTCTCCAGGACAACACTTTTATGTTACCCTACTCTGTTTCCCTATGTCTACTCTCACCTCTATTTTTTAATCTTTACTATCTTCCCTCTTTCAATACTTATAAAAGAAATAAAATAGTGTCCATCAATGAACACCCTCTGAAAAGGTTGCTGGTTTAGTTTAAACTACAAGCCAGCAGAGCTCATCTCAGGTCCACACATCTTCTTGCTGTAAAGCTTTGTAACCAGAGCAGAATCATTGTCAAATGAGTCACTAGGCAGGATAATGGATTGGGCACACACACACACACACACACACACACACACACACACACACACACACACACACACACACACACACACACACACACACACACACACAGCAGATCCCTCCACATTAGCTGCCCCCCCCCCACAAACACACAGCAGCCTCACCCCACACTGCACAACTATTCCAGTGTCCCATTACTTGGCTATTTTTTCCCCAGATACCATAAACACTGTTCAAACCTTTCAGTTTGCATACTGTTTTCTGCTTTACTTCTACAATGATTACAGATATCTGGATTTAATTTAAAACTTTTATTTCAAATTTTATAGCACAAACACCGATAGCCATTTGCTAAACTAAACAATACAGATTTGGCATTAACAGTAAACCTCTCTGCTCTTTGATACTCACATTCATCAAACTGCATTGAAACCCACATTCAAATAAAATGTATCTGACCAGAGGTGGATTAAGTTTAACTTTCAGCAGTTTTCAAACTACAGGCCCCTTGTACACATTTTTAGGACTATGCATACATGCATGTGTTCTTTGATTCACCTTGCTGATTATATTAAATTATATTCCCTGTATAATAAATGCAGCACCACTGTTAAGAGAAAAGTTTTAAAAACATACTGTTATTTGTCTTTTTCCTCTTCTTGCAAAGTGAACATGTTATTTGTTGGGATATGCCTATCAAAGATGGGCCTCATCTGTGAACAAAATGCAGCATTGCTTATAAACCTGAATAATAACTGTTTTCTGCTTTTCAGAATAAAGAGACTTGGTTATAGCTTAGTGAAGCCTGGGATAAGGACGCACGACCGAGTAAGAGTTAATTTACTGAAGCAGGCTGTGTGTCCTGGAAAATTTGAGCTACCATTGTTGAACTGAACATTCTGTGCTTCTTGAACATTCTGCACTAACTGTTGGTTTGAGGTAATTTTTGTTAAACATGTTTACCACAGATGTTTTCCATAGCCAACTGTCAACGGTCAGAAATGTAACAAAAAGTTGTTTTGCTTGCAGTATAAAAGTTGATGTCAGTAAACAAGTTGACCAGAGGAGGAGATAATCTTGGCCAACATGATGTGTAATCTGGTTAGCTGCTAATAAAGAAGCTTTTCATCACCTGAGGCAGATGTGACTCGTTTGAATTTTTCTTCTGACATTTTGGTCCTTCGGACCGGAAACCTCTACGAAGATACGGATGAGACCAACAGAGAGACTGAAAAACCTGTGCAGGTGAGGGTTTCTCATCTTAAGATTCCCTCGACTGAAAGCCCACCGACTGATTTGTCATTGAGAGGAGGCCGGCCGCTCTCTAATCCCTATCTGAGGGACAGTTTCCGAACGAAAAGGGGAAACGGAGTCTCATCTGGTTCAGGTAGGATGAAAACTAAATTTTCTTTTAATTTAATTTAATCTTGTCGACAAGGGTTTTATTTTTAGTTAAGGGTGGGTAGGATTACTTGTTAAGATTATTTTGTTAGGATCACCCGTTAAGATAGCCCCATTTTATAATAAGCCCTGTAAAATAACTTTGATACAGTCCTAAAGTAAAAAATCTAGGGGAAACATGGGTTCGAGTTGCTGCAAGTGTGAGAGTGATGTCTGTTTAAATGTTGATGCTAAGTATATGAAAGGTTTAAACAAAAATAATGTTAAATTTTTGAAAAAGTGGAAGTCCAAATATAATTTTGATGGTACCCTGAATAAGAATGCCTGTGCAAAATTGGTTAGAGATTTGAAAAGAGATGCGGGAACTAGAACTAAGAAGCAAAGACAATTGGGATTTCCCCAAGCACAAAAATGGTTAGAAGAAGATAATAAATGAGCTATAAAAGAAAAACAGTGCCAGGAAAAAGAAAAAATAAATCAAAAGGGATCACTGGTGCCAAGTGGAAAAGTAGCTTTATTTTTAGATAAGGAGGATGAGCATACAGTTTGTGTGGTACAAAGGCAGGCAACTGCCCCACCGTATGGGGAAATTGCTGCTGCCATACCGGCAGAACCTCCTCAATATCAGTCTGAAGATGTGGGATCTGTACAGCAGGGTGGGTTATTGGCTGCTCAAGGAAATGCTGTGACCCCTCCAATTTACCCGCAAATTCCCGTAGTACCCAAGGTTGCTTTGCAACAGGTAGACCAACCTATGCAGTTAAGGTCAGGACCAGCAGGGCAAAGACACTGGGCCATTAAACTTTCTGACTACTCAGAAGCTCTTCCCTTAATACAAGTTGCAAACCCACAAGCAGGGGATGTTGGACAAGAACCAACTATTTTAATTTATCGTCCCTGGGCTAGAGAGGATATAAAACGAGCTACAGATGGTATTCCTCATCCCAAGGTTAATTTTCAAAAGTTTTCTGAGGACATAGTTGGTATGCGTTTAAGTTATCATCTAAATGGTTTAGAAGTAGAGCAAGTGGTGCGACAAATCCTGGGTCCAGATTGGCATTTAATTTGTGGTACTTGGACATGTAAGGCAGATGACGGCACTACATTAAAGCATAATTCTGGGGTGTTAGACATGCGAGTCACTGATCTGTTAAAGAGAATTTCTGATAAGTGGCGTCCAAGAGCAGATTGGACAGTAATAAATCAGTGCATTCAAAATGATGATGAATCTGTAGATCACTATATTGTAAGATTGACAGAAGTGTTCAATAACCATTGTGAAATGATGATTCCGCAGGATCAGACCAATGATAGTCCGTATGAACAGCAATTGAAAAATGCTTTTCTTAAGGGTTGTAGGGCTCCGATAAGTAGTTTTATAACTAAGCATATGGTAGATCATAGAACATGTAGACTGCAACCTTTGTTTGAATATGCACGGCATGCTGAGCGACATTTCAATTTAAAAAAGAAAAAGAAAGTACAAGTGTTAGCAGTAGGGGATGATGGTTTTATATTCTTGGTACAGGACCAAAGGGGGCAAGGACGCCGTGGTAGCGTAAAAAAAACGTGGGGGCCCAAAATGGGACACGTTAAATGAACCAGGTGGACATTCAGAGGAATATGAGGGAAGGTTAAAATGTGGAGAATGTTTTAAGTGCAGTAGACGTGGGCACTTCACTGCCGACTGTGAAGAGTGGCTACACCCCCCACAGCTTACGAACAAGAGCTCCGCATGACTATATGATAGTAAAGGAAGGCGCCAAATTCATTATTGTGATTATTGTAGAGAAGAAGAAAGTGAGAATGATTGTGATGATGATGAGGCAGACACTCTCTGCGATGAATGTCAGAACACTCATAAGGAAGGGAGGGATTGTGACTGTGAAGTCATAAACCTGGCAAATTTGGGTATTGCTATGCATCTAGATCAAAAACCCATGATAGAATTTATGGTTGAGGGACAAAAAGTGGAGTTTTTATGTGATTCAGGTGCATCGCGTGCACTTTTGGGTCCAGCAGTTCTGCCTCCGAACTGTGAAACAGATGAGTTTGTCCTTGTGAAAGCGCAAATGGGAAAATCTATAAGGAACCACTGTCTCATCCTCTATTGTTCACAGATCCGCAAACAAACCAAACTGTTAGGTGTAGGGTAATTATATCGAAAGTTTGTCCAGTTAATTTGCTGGGAAGAGATTTGATGCATTTGTTTGGAATAGCAGCAATTCCCACACCTAAAGGCATTGAGGCGAAAAGGTTAGCGGATGGCTTGGTGGTACAGGGAGTACAAGACTTGTTTTACTGGTATAGCCAGGACTTGATTTCAAACGGCCCGGGGAGGGTTGATACAGATTTGATCAACCTAGCTTTAAGTAAATCTAGGAGCGTGTCACCGCAGGTTGCAGCGCACTTACATTGTACAATGTTCTATAGAAAGGCCCCTGGTCCGGATAAAGAATTTGAAAAAGAATTCTTTAAGCACAAACATGCAAGGATAATTTTGAATGATATGTTTTGGGATATGCAAGGTAATACAGTAGTGACCTGTACTTTGCCCAAGGAAATGAGTTCTTTATATCGCTCAGGTTATAGCCCACATATTTCAATTACTAAAGCGGTGGGGACACATTGGGTAGATTTGGCGAAAAAGGTAACGAATTGGGACACAATGTCCGAAAGTCAGTTGAAGGATCAACAGATCCAGGTACAAAGATTAAATTGGGTGACTTGGGCACAACCAAGTGTGCACTTCAGGGATGACAAAACAGAATGGGCATGACAAATCCTCCTAACTCAAGAGGAAGATAGTGCGTTAAGTGCCTTACCTGTAGATTTATGGTCAAAAGATAAAGGGGATGTGGGACTGATGAAAACAGCAGGTGAAGTTTGTATAACTCCAAAGTCAGGTTTTAGACCTCGTAAGCACCAATACCCGCTAAGTAAACAAGCAGAGGAAGGAATTAAGCCAGTTATTGAGCAGCTAAAACAGGTAGGAATTCTTGTTGAATGCCCAGATTCACCCTGCAATACTCCATTGTTTCCTGTAAAGAAACCGGATGGGTCATGGAGGTTAGTTCAGGATTTACAAGCAGTTAATTCGGCTGTGATCCCAAGAGCACCGGTGGTCCCTGACCCCTATACATTACTTAATGATTTACTACCTCAGAACAGATATTTTTCTGTCATAGATATAAGCAATGCTTTTTTCTCCATACCACTACATAAGGAGAGTAGATTTTGGTTTGCATTCACTTATCAAGGTAAAATATACACCTACACCAGATTGCCACAGGGTTATTGTGAGAGTCCGACAATATTCATACAAGAAATGGCTGCGAATTTGGCTCAGTTTGTTCCCCCAGAGGGAAGCCAGGTTCTGTTGTATGTAGATGATATTTTGTTGGCCTCACCCATGCAGGAAAGTTGTAAAAGGGATACCCTTGCCTTTCTTAGTTTTTTGGCTGAGCAAGGACATAAGGTAAATAAAGAAAAGTTACAATTGTGGAAAGCACAAGTAAAGTACTTGGGTTATTTAATTTCGCAGGCAGGTAGACAATTGGAGAACAAAAGAAAACAAGCAATTCTTGAGGCACCTATGCCTACGACTAAGCGGGAGATGATGTCGTTTTTAGGTGTGACTAATTTTTGTAGAAGTTGGATTCCTAATTATGCTGAAGAAGTAGGGCCATTGACCGCACTAATCTATGACACTCCCATGACAGCTAAGAATAATATACAGTGGACAAATAAGGCAATACAGGCATTTAATAGAATTAAGCAATTGATAGCAGGATCCTCTGTTTTGGGATTTCCGAACTATTCTAAGCCGTTTGTGCAAATGGTTGATTGTAAGGGAGGATATATGACTTTGGTTCTGGTACAAGTACATGGGGATAAACAGAGACCGATAGCTTTCTACTCCTCCAGATTAGATCCTGTTGCAAGGGCATTGCTGCACTGTGTTCAAGCTGTAGTGGCAGCCGCCACGGCAGTACAAGCCTCAGCATTACTAGTTTTGTTTCACCCATTGCAATTGCGGGTTCCACATTCAGTAGCTACTATACTTTTACAAGATAAGATAACCATTTTATCTCCTAGTCGACATTTGTCATGTATGACAGTGCTGCTGACACAGCCTCATATGACCATAGAAAGATGTACTACTCTTAATCCGGCGACACTTTTGCCGACTCCAGAAGAAGGTATTCTGCACGTTTGTTTAGAGAGCATTGATGACAAAGTGCTTCCCCGACCAGATTTAATGGATATTCCATTGGTAGATTCTGATCTCGTTTTGTTTGTAGACGGATCAGCAAAGAAGGACACTGTAGGAAAAACCCTAGTAGGGTATGCTGTCACCACAGAAACTGAAGTTTTGGAGGCAAAAAGATTGTCAAACATTTATTCTGCACAAGCAGCTGAGTTGGTGGCTTTGAATCGAGCTTGTACCTTGGGGGAGGGTAAGAAAGTGACAATTTTTACAGATAGTCAATATGCTTTCTCCACTGTACATGCTTTCGCTCAACAATGGAAGAATAGGGGAATGGTTACTGCGACAGGCAAACCAATAAATCACAGAGATTTAATTTTACAGTTGTTAGATGCAGTGCAACTACCACTTCAGATAGCGATATGTAAATGTTCCGCACATACCAACAGAAAAGATCCTTTCTCCAGGGGAAATGCACTTGCTGATATGGCTGCAAAAAAGGCAGCTCAAGAAAATGATTTGCTTTTACATGACAATGATTTAGAGCCCGGACACCTCTTAGACTTAGAGACACTAAAAGTAATGCAAACATTGACAACACAGAAGGAAAAATGTCGTTGGGTAAAATATGGTATCACTCAACAGGATGGGTTGTATAGGGCATCAGATGGCAAAATGGTATTACCCTCAAACCTTTTAGGTATGCGGCATTGGTTAGCCATGGACCTGCCCATGTAGGAGTACAGACGATGATTCAAATAGTGTCTAAGGTGTTTTGGTGTAAGGGGTTTTCAACTTATGCAAAGCAATTCTGTTTATCTTGTTTATTATGTGCAAAGTATCATGCTCAGGGGGGAGTTAAAAAGTCTCAGCAGGCATTCCCTACCCCTCCATATCCATTCCACACACTCTGTATGGACTTTATTGAATTGACACCATCAGAGGGAAAAAGGTTCTGTTTAGTCATTATTGATGCTTTTTCTAAATGGGTAGAAGCTTTTCCAGTAAAGCACCCGAATGCACAAACAGTAATAATTCCCCGATTTGGTTTACCAAGACGCATTTACAGTGATAATGGGTCTCATTTTGTTAACCAGATTGTTCAGAAGTTGAGTCAAGTGTTTCAAATTGATCTCAAGTATCATTGTGCTTACCATCCCCAGTCAGCTGGACTGGTGGAAAGACACAACGGTGTCTTGAAGAGTAAGCTCCACAAACTGATGGCAGAAACACATAGATCATGGACTGCGTGCCTTCCTTTGGCACTCCTGTATATGCAAATCTCACCCTCCTACAAAGGACTTACACCATTTGAACTTTTGTTTGGGAAACCATATTACGTCCCGCAGTGGCAAGGATTGTTGCCAGCGGAACGTGAGGGGGGTGAGGATCTAACGGATTATATGAAGAAGCTGATAAATGTCAAGTCTCTTGTAACCAATGACTCCTTTGCAGATTCCAGAAATGAAACCCTGTTAAGCGTGGCACCCGGGGACTGGGTGTGGATCCGAATTGTGAAGAGAAAGAATTGGTCATCCCCCAGGTGGGAAGGCCCATACCAGGTGCTTATCTCGACACCTACAGCTGTAAAGATCGCTGAGAGGACTTCGTGGATTCATATCACCCACTGTAAAAAACTCAAGACTTTTCCTTCTGCCATTGATATTGGTCAAACTCCACAGGACCTCTGGCGCAAAGTCTGGCTACAAAGGGGGATTAGCCCAATAGGGGTTAGTTCGTCTCAAACCCAGTGAAGAAACCAACGGCGCGAGGTAGTCCTTAGTGAGGATGGCCATGTTCAACTGGTACTTGAACTGTTACATGATGATGATTTTGGTGGCGAAAGTAAATATGTCCATACGAGAAGGAACAGTTGCAAGAGAAAAAGGAATGGTGGTGCTGCAAGTGCAAACAGGTGTTACTACTGTGTTTAAGGTGAAACTTTGTGAAGAAATTTTGGACTGTTCTAAATGGAACAATAATGATTTCTTGACTCGTGCAAAATACTTGTGCAATAGAGACTGTACATCCTGGTCAAATGTTTGGTGGTCAATAGATGTGAATGGATGGGAAACAAGTGGTGCAGTGATACCAGAGAAAGATAAAAGCAGGCAACAAAGAATAAAAATTGCGCATTTTCAAGGTACCGAAGTAATTACTATAACCATTGTGTCACCACAAGAAAGTGATTCAGGAGTTTATGGAATCGGAGTGTCTCTTCCAATTGGAACTGATCCTTTGGGGACCCTCCAACTTAAAGTACAAAGCCTTAAAAATGCTACAAGTAAAGCAGATTTTGCCTTCACAGAAGAACAATTGTTACTCGAGATGGGATTCGTACACCATAATGAATGGTTATCTTGGGTTAGTTATAGTACCCGAGAGCACATCGTGAGAACTGTGTTTCTTGTGCTGAAGGTAAACACCAACTAGCGACAGTCCCATTGATGTGAGATGAAGGTAACTTAATGTGTGTTAAAATTATTCTTCAACAAAACTGAAGATAAATGCAAAAATGAAACTCAGTGTTTTCCAGTCATAAGCAAAGTTGAGAAACCGCCTACAGCGATTTCCTATCCAGATTTGTATATGTGCATTTCCAGAGATGGCATAGGGAAGAATTATGGCAATATGGGACAGAACTATTGCAATGTTACTGTGAATGGCAATGAAAATCCATTTCTGGAGAAACAAACTCACAGTTTAGCAGATGTATGGTGGTTATGTGGAGACAACAAACTCAGATCAAGGCTTACGATTCCCTGGAAGGGAACTTGTGCACTTGTAAAGTTAATTCTGCCATTCTACATTTTCCCAGTTCCAGCAAGCAATCTTGTAAGAGAACCTGAAATAAAGCCGAAGTGGTTGAGTAGGAGAAAAAGAGAGGCACCGAAGCAATCCTTCGATAACGGTGTCTACATCAATAGCATTGGCGTACCAAGAGGCGTACCTGATGAATACAAAGCAATAAACCAAATAGCAGCTGGTTTTACATCCATCTTTGTCTGGATTCAACCTAATAAGAATGTGGACTGGATCAACTACATTTACTATAACCAGCAGCATTTTGTGAACTATACCAAAGATGCATTGAAAGGAATTGCTGAACAACTGGAGGCCACTTCGCAGGTGGCATGGCAGAATCAAATTGCGTTGGATATGCTCATGGCCAAAGAAGGAGGAGTTTGCAGGATGTTTGGGACTTTCTGTTGTACGTACATTCCAAACAACACTGCGCCTGACAGAAGTATCACTCGAGCTTTGAAAGGTTTGGAAATGTTATCCGAAGAATTGGTAGAGAACTCTGGGGTAAATAATCCCTTTACAGACTTTCTACAAGCGTGGTTTGGAAAATGGAGTCATCTCATCAGCAGTTTCCTGGTGTCCATTGGAGTAGCTGTGGCTATCGTGGTGGTATGTGGTTGCTGTTGTATACCCTGTATCAGAGGTCTTCTACAAAGACTGGTTGATACTGCTGTTACGAAGACGATGTACCAGCAATTGCAACAGACTGGTGAAAGTGAATACATTGAAATGTGACTTTTTGCAAATGTTTTTGAAGTTTAAAAGTTTGTCTTGCCAATGAAGTAATGTATGCAAAGAAAAACTTAGTTTTTACCATATATTGCTGAAATATAAAAGACAAATAAAAAGTGTTTTCAGGGGGGAAATGTTAAGAGAAAAGTTTTAAAAACATGCTGTTATTTGTCTTTTTCCTCTTCTTGCAAAGTGAACATGTTATTTGTTGGGATATGCCTATCAAAGATGGGCCTCATCTGTGAACAAAATGCAGCATTGCTTATAAACCTGAATAATAACTGTTTTCTGCTTTTCAGAATAAAGAGACTTGGTTATAGCTTAGTGAAGCTTGGGATAAGGATGCACGGCCGAGTAAGAGTTAATTTACTGAAGCAGGCTGTGTGTCCTGGAAAATTTGAGCTACCATTGTTGAACTGAACATTCTGTGCTTCTTGAACATTCTGCACTAACTGTTGGTTTGAGGTAATTTTTGATAAACATGTTTACCACAGGTGTTTTCCATAGTCAACTGTCAACGGTCAGAAATGTAACAAAAAGTTGTTTTGCTTGAAGTATAAAAGTTGATGTCAGTAAACAAGTTGACCAGAGGAGGAGATCATCTTGGCCAACATGATGTGTAATCTGGTTAGCTGCTAATAAAGAAGTTTTTCATCACCTGAGGCAGATGTGACTCGTTTGAATTTTTCTTCTGACAACCACTTGTTAGAGCATGTCTAAAATTTATTGTTTTGAACATTTTTCCAGTAAGCAATGAAACAAAATGTATGAACCAATAATGAGAAAACTGCCCATTTTAGAACATTTCAACCATAAAAGGCCACTCAGACTTCTGTTGTTGCAATCCACCAATATCAGTCAATATGCACAATCTCTGTAGAAGTCAAAGTCATCTGAAAAATTGCACATTTAAGAGTTCAGTAATTAAAGAAGACATTAGTACTAGCAAACAACTTTATATTTCACTGTTTTGTCTACAAATTCACTACCAGCTGCTTCTGAAGAATAAGTAGCCTATGTTACATTAAAAAAATTGGTAAGCTAGTAATATTGTAATAGGGAATGGATGGCAAACCGACAACAGATTCTTAATTACAAAGCATCTCATCCAAAGGAGGACACACTCAAGACTGTAGCACTCGACCCCCTTAAATAGTATTAGCAATACATTACAGTATATACAGTATCAGCAATCCATCTAGATGATGTGGGAGTAGAATCCACAGCTTTTTGCATCTAAAGCATGTATGCTACCTATTGTGCTACTAACACTGCTTTCAAACTTTCTAGCACAAACAGTGACAACCATTTGCTAAACAACGCAGTTGCATACTGAAAACAGACGTTAGCATGAGCAGCTGTAAATTTCTCTTCCCCTGAAGCTCACAATTCCTTGAAAATACACTGATGCTCACAATTCCCTGAAAATGCAGTGAAGCTCATCATCTCATGAAAATGCTCTCAAGCACACAATTTCTTGAAAATGAATTGAAACTCACAGTTCCTTGAAAATGCACCGAAACTTACAACTCCTTGAAAATGGACTGAAACTGATAGTCTGGTAGTTGGTTTAGAGGATTCAGGCTCTTGTCTTCTATAACCATAGTACAGGGTTTGAGCCAGAGTAAATTAACCTTTCGGCTACCCCTAGCTATGGCATTACATTCACACACTTTGTGCTTGTGCTTTCATCATTTCTATGTGCAAACACAGAATAGAAGCATCAACAGCAGTTGCGTGCAGACACATGATAGATGTTCTTAAAGATGAACACCATTAAACAAGACATAAATATATATATATATATATATATATATATATATATATATATATATATATATTCATTTATTTATATATTTTTTAATTAAAAAGTAAATGTTGTGGTAGCCCCTCCCCCGGCCAGCAACTCCCCTCTCAATCAGTAGGGGTCTCTCCCATCCAGTAGCCCCTAGGTGACTGCCTAGGCTGCCTAGTGTTGGATTGCAATATTAACCCATAGTGGCACTTACCAGCGACCTGCAACAATTAATAAAGATACTTTGGAAACATATGGAGGTTCATAGGAATTACACATATAGTCAAAAAATACACATTATTGCAAGTATTCCTGTACACATCTTTGCTGAATTTAACACACTTCTATCATTGTGCAATTTATCTGTGCAGTTCTTCACTTCAAATATGTGAAAACCAACACCACTGATTCGTGCTTACAGCATTTTCACATTGGCAAAGTAGCACTGTTTGCACATTTGCCTTGCACACTTGAGATGTGCAGGGGTATGAATTCTAACTCTAATTTCTTGTGGTAATTTATGCAGGCATTTCATAACAAGCATTCCAGTAATATTTTATTAAACACATAACTCACTGAAGTCATAGATGTAAATACTGTTTGGTCCATAATCCTTTGATCATAAATCATTCTCGTTTGAAGTAATGATCATACCTGATCCCCCCAAGAGCAAAAAGGATGAAAATGTTCTCCAAAGCAAACTACAGCCTCCTAAGTGATGGCATAAATAGTTTCAAACACCCTGCTACCACTGTCAACAATGACTGCTATATAGAGGTGTATACAAATGCCCTGTATAAACACTTATACAAATGTATAGACCCAACTGTACCCGAACTGATCAAAACAAGGTCCTCACAAAAAAACAAGCCACCCTGGTAGGCATCAAGCATAAACTGGTTAGAAACCAACAAGAAGAAACTAATGTATAAGAACAAGAAGGAACTGACTCAGCAGAGGAATGACACCCTCCACAGCTTGAACAAGCAAATGATATATCGTGTAAGGTCCTCTAAAGTAAATTCTGAAACTAAACTAGCAGCCCTACCTAAAGATAATGACAAGGCATTCTTTAGCTACATCAGTAATCTAAAAGAGAAGGCCCAGCTTTGTGCCAAACTAGTAGTGGATGGTTCCACTCATACAGATCCTGAAGACATTGCCAACCTGCTAGCAGACAGCTGTGGTGCAAACTTCACCCTTCTGTCTCCAACAGACCCCAAAGCATATCTGTCACCAGTCCTCTACCTAGCAGGTCATAACTGCACTGTCCATGGCTAAAAGTACAGCCTCTATGGGAATGGATAACATCCCAGGCTGCCTACTAAATGGTCTAAAACAGGACCTAGCGTAACCACATGGTACTCTCTTCAGCCACAGTCTAAGTACTGGATTTGTCCCAGCAGAGTGGAAAACAGCAACAGTAATTCCCTTGCACAAAGGGGATCCAACAACCGACCCTGGGAACTATAGACCCATATGCCTAGCCAGCCTTATCTGCAAGGCCATCAAGAGAATCATCCCGTACCTTATCAACAAAGATGTAGGTGACCTTTAAACTCTTGACCCAAACCAATCTGACTTTGTTAAGGGTAGATCAGGATTCTTAAACCTGATGGACTTCCTCAAGAATGTCACCAAAGCCCTCAATGAAGGCAAAACAGTACATACAGCCTATCATGACATAACCAAGGCTTTTGACACAATTCCCTAGTCAAGCATCATTGAGTAACTCACCCAGCTGGGAAGTAACCCGTATGTCACTAGATGGGTAGCCAACTGGCTCACCAACAGAATGCATACAGTCAAAGCTGGGAATTCCACCTCTACCAGTAGACAAATTACCAGTGGTGTACCACAAGAATCTGTACTGGGCCACTTACTGTTTAGAAACTATTTCTCAGAAGTCCAAGATAAAATAGATGACCAGTGGCTTACCAGTTTCACTGATAAATACAAATCTGGTGCAATCATTGAGCCCCCAATGATATTGGCATACTACAAAAAGGGCTTACACAGGGAAATGATTGGTGCCAAAGACATGGACTTAAACTAAATGCAAAAAAAAAAAAAAATGCGTTATCACCCCTCTCAGCAAAGGGGAAGTCCCTGCAAATTACAATATTAAAAGCACCTCCTTAGCTCAAACTCTGTGGTGAGAGAATGCGTTATCACCCCTCTCAGCAAAGGGGAAGTCCCTGCAAATTACAATATTAAAAGTACCTCCTTAGCTCAAACTCTGTGGTGAGAGATTTTGGAACACAGGTTGATAACAACCTTAACTTTGACCACCACATGTCCATAGTGGTAAGGCCTTCTATGTTGCACATCTCATAAGTAAGGGCATCACACCCATGTACTCATCACTCATCAGACCTTCTGTATGTACCTCACCAGACACCTGCAGTGGCTGGAGAGACCTCAGAGGTTTCAAATGTACTCTGTATATTATAGGCTGCTGAGAGGCATCTTTTGCCTGGCCAAAGGGTAGTGTTGGACCCTGCACTAATGGAAATGCTGCACATCCACAAGTCAAATGGGACAACATTCACTCACTCTAGAAATCTTACCCTAGCCTGTGACATTAACAGGACATGCTGGAGAGACAAATATGTCTCCCATAGATTGCCATTCCTCTGGAACAAACTCCCAATTCATGTAAAACAGAGCTCCTCAATTACCCTATTTAAGTGTAACTTAGATAAGTAGATGGGAGACCATAAATTTAACCCAGGGGTATTGCCTATGTCCCTCTTGGATAAGGGCAGTCTGATCATAGACTTGAGCTGCATGTATAGACCATACAACTTGGTCAATAAGGGAACAAGGGTATAACATGGCTAGGCTTATTGAGGCCCACGGCCAATACCCTAGAAACCTCCTATGAACCTATGAGATGAATGATGTATGCTGTAATGCATGTGCAGTAGAACTTTATTACCATACAAGTATAAATGCTAAATAGTAAGCTATACTTTCAGTCATTGGTGTCTCTGAGAAGGTAATTCTCTGATGCTTTTCTCCCTCACTGATTTAATAGATAAAATAACAAATGACAAAATAAGATATACATGACCATAAATCCCTTCAGTTTGACCGTGATGTAAATCAGATAGGGGGTATTGGAGTCGCACAGTTAATATACTTTTGTGTAATGGTAGAAATGGGAGAAGTGCAGCAGTATCTAATTACTCTGTTTTTATAATGATAAAATGGCATGTTCCCCCTTAGGATTACTGCAGTCGTTACAAAATGAAGCAACAAAAGGCTATATAACTACATAGCTTAGATCAGCATTGAAAACGACTATGCATTTGGCAATCTGACAACACAGACATAACAGCTGTTGCTGAGTTTGTTTTTAAACTGTAGCAGATGAGCAAATGAACTTTGAAAATGTCAAAAAAATGTTTTATGGGAGCTCATTGTATTTAATGTGTCATGAACTGTCATGTCAAATCTATAAAACAGTGTGCACATACAAGCTGTGCATTTACTGCATACTTAAAATATCTTTTATATTACTAAACTGACATAATGAGAAAAACTTTACTTTGTTCCAAATGACCTGTATCTCAGCAGAGGCAACTAGTTGCCTGTTTCTGTCTCTACCATTAATGGTCTGCTACAACAGAACAGGCAGAGTGCTTGTATGGATAGGGAAAACATCAAAAACTCAGCTGCTGACCCTACCAGTTGGTACATTTTAATAACATATAGGTAAAAACGACACAGGTACATAAACAAGCAGGTGGATGGAATTAGCATTAAAGCTATACCAACCAGACTCAAAAGTTAACTGAAATGTAATACGAGTCCTCACAATGAGTAGCCCTGCATTCAAGACAGAATAAATTCAGCATAACCACTGTTCCAACAAATTCCTCTGTCAGTCCTCCCTGTATAAAAAGATGCCATGTTCACATTGCTTTACTTAATATCACAATTAGTCCATGTTTATGATGTGTACATAAATCAATTTGTTAATCTACTTTAATAGTTTATATCTGTTAACAGTTTCCTTGAATGGTGCTCTATAATATAAATTTATGAATTCAGGACGCTTTACGCATTTCATTTCCTGAGATGCAACAAATTAAGAATGTTTTAAGTGAAAGTAGTTTCAGCTGAATATCACCAAGAAATGAATGGCAATCTGTAGGCAGTTTAATTTCAAAATATTTTTTGAGAGTAATTAGCAGTTATGAGAACTTGCTACCACTGACTTGACAAAACCTCAACTATGCTAATAAAGTTATCTGATCTGTAGATCTCCCCTCAAGGCTATCAGTGTGCCAGTAGAAAATATGAGCAATGTTTTGGGGATTATCCATAGCAGATACATAAAGAAGAATGAAAAAGTAATGCCTGCTCCATTATGACTTTACCCCCACATACACTGCATCTCAGACAGAGTTTGCAACAGACCTGAAAGCAACAAATGTGAAGAGTCCTGAAACGTACATCTTTTTGCACTACTATTTAAAAGGAATGGAATATATTCAGCAGAAATGTGAACACTCCTGAAAGCACAACAGTAGAAAGCTTCTGGTGAGTCTAGAAAACACTATATATCTTCATTTTGTTTAAAACCAGGTAAGAAGGTTACAGAATGCATCAGGAACCAAAGGCATATGTGAGGTACTACCCTTCTCACAGCAAAAAAGGGCACAGCCTGGTTTTCATTATAGAGCTTTGTCAAAATGTACTAGACATTACAGACTGTAAAAATATAAAAAGAGAAGAAATAAGTAATTCAAATAAATGTTAGCACCGGTGGGCTGCATTCAAAAACAACTTGTGGACTATGCAAGACCTTTTACTTCAGTTTACATAGTCCCGAAAGGAATGGTGAATGCGAAAGGAACACTGAGGATGTAGTAGCTCTGTTATGCTTAAGGACTAAACAAGCAGGCCATTCTATTGCTTAGTGTATATAAGATCCAAAATACAGCAGCTGCGAGTGAGGAGAGGTACATAAACAGCTATGGAGGAGCAGATGCCCTGACTTTGGATACCAATAATCATGCAGTGCTTGTTAGTAGTTTCCTGTGTGCAGGACTGTATTCAGTTAGAGAAATTTCAAAACTTAGTGCACAGTTATTAGTACACAATCTGTGTAGCTTTGCCTGACACAACTATACATTTTGTACAATTATATGACAAGTGTAATAACTTGCATGCACTGAAAGTGAAGACAATATCACATAGCTAGGATGTAAAGTGATTTGTAAATTATGTATATTTATGAAACCCCATTAAATCAGAGCTGTAAAATTAGAACATCCCACTTCAGGTATTACACAGATATGAAATTGCCTCTAATATCCCGGCAAGCATCCGTAACTACATAAACAAATAAAAATCATAAGTATACACTGAAGTACTGTAAGAATGGTATACATCCACAATTATCAAATATTGCTGACAATAAAATGAAAATGTACAAAGGGATACTGGCAGTTTGAAATGGATAAAGAAGCAATAACAACCAATGATTCTTCATAACTATAGACTGCTTACCCTTCTACCCAGACTTTAACAGAAGCAGAGATGACTTGGTAAAGTAGAAAATATGAAAAATGACAGCCGACAACTGCTGTGCATGATAATCAGTACAAAACATCCTCAGTAGTACTATCTGGTGAATCAATAGGTGAAGGAAAACGCTTAGTATAATATGTGCTGAGTAGGCAAAGCACTAGAAGGCCTGCAGGACAGAAATTTAGGGGGAAATTATAAACTTTAATTATATTTTTCGTGACACATTGGACTGAAAGTACATGGCCAGATAAGATTCTCTGCAGTGTACCCAGCTGAACACAACTTTTGGTAAGCATGTCTTAGATGAAAAATGAACTGCAAAGGCCAATAGACATCAGTAATTGTTTAAAATATCTGCAGTGTAGATCTGTATATGCCATGGTTCTGGAAAGGGTTACTTACTGCAAAAAAAGCAGTCTCTATTAATGCCAATGGGAGGCAACCAAAACAATGAGGCATAATTTTGGACCAGTAGTTCGAAAAGCTATATTAATTTTCTAAAATGTTAGGTGGGGAAGGGAGGCAATAATGTGAGACTGTATCTTTCTTGCCATGCCTCTCCAGGAAGAAATACAGTACAAAAAAAAATAATGTGGGTGTTGAAAGGAATTGCAAAGTACAGTCAAAGAGATTAAATCAAAATAAATTGCAACGCTAAAAATATAGGTGAAGATTCCAGATTTTTGAAAGTTTACATTTTTTAAATGCTGTTTAGAAATCAATATCCTTGAAGTATCTATATTAACAACAGCTGATATATAGTGGTATACTAGTGTTATAACTGTCACAGGGCAGTTTAGTAAATAATGCATGCATAGTGTGAATTTCAACAAAATACAACTTATTTTTAATCAGGCTGAAGTAGCAGGCAAAATACAATAGCATTAGAAATCCTGAATGGCACATTTTTTATAATTTCATTAATTCTGGAACCTGTAAACCTTGTTTTCTTTAATTACTGCTTAGCTTACTTTTGGATTTTCTTCAGAATAAGGTAATCTATTTATAGGACAGCTATTTTATTTATTTATTTTTGTTTGATTTAGTAAATGTTACATTTGTTTTCTATGACTATATTATTTCCACATTTGATAAACCATACATGAATGTACTTGTCTGAAATATTTTTCTTCCTTGAGTAAAAAGTTTTTTTAATTTTCAGAAGCTCCTGAAGGAACAATACAAAATGGAGCTGTACCTATGTTTCATTTGCACACACTGTTTTAAAAGACTTTCAGTTAAAGAATCCTTGTGAACATTTCCTAAAAAAACTTCAGTACAATCACTGAATGAGAATTTGCTTGAATCTTTTAATGAACAGAAAAATCCCAGATGTACTTTGCCATTACAGCAAAATACGAACATCATATCATCTTTAAGATTTTAATTTTCTTCTGCTTTTTTAAAACCAATACAGACCACTGACAGGGTCTATATTAAATCACTGAATGCTTAGAAAAAGCAAATGATGATTTATTGACCCCATGTAAGAAAAAGTTTACAAACTCGAATGCTTATCGCTGTTCCAAAAAAAAAAAAAAAAAAAAAAAAAAACACTTAAAACATAACATACCCCCACACACACCCTACTTAAATAAACCAACTCCGAGATCGCACTACAGTGACGAAAACGGCAAAGTAATGGATGCAGCCAAGAGATTTCTTTCCCAGGGAAATAATTTGCTTATATGCCGCTTCATCATTTTGCCTTTTCGTCTTTTCAAGTTCAACCAAGACACATTCGAAAGAATGCGTCTTCAGTCATCTAATAGGAACCCCCACTGACAGTATGAGTGAATGTTGTCATTTCATGTCAAGAATATTGCTTTAGTAGAAAAGGTTTGTAAAGCAGGTACTTACACTGCTGTGGGAGCTCTCTCTGACCCTACCTTATCATCACAAAAACTGTATTTCTACATGTTTTGTATGAGGTTTCATACTGCACCTGCATTCCAAATTATTAGCAATTTCTTATAATAGTCTAAAATACATTTCCTTTTATATTGTTTGGGATTGACAACAAATGTTTTTTGTCTTTCATGTGCTTTATAGGTACATGTATTGTTTATATTACTTAGTCTGCTGATTCAAGCTAATAATCTGAGTCGTATAACTAAACAGCAAAGGTAAGCTGGCTATGGTAAAATCACTGTCATTCTAACAAAATATCTGTTACAATGTAAATGCACCTTTAGGGGAAACCAGTTAACATGTCAGAAAATAAGACAGACCTTCAAGATATGTAACTGAAAAATATTCTTCCCAGAAAACTCTACTTTAAAATGCAAAGAGTGGAATGCGTTCATATGAACAGAATAGACTTAAGCAATGTATCCCGCTAGTGTATGGGTAGTATAGGGTATTCCCATGGCTGGTGAGGTTTGTTCATGATGCTAACGCCTGAGTGAACAAAGCTAGGCATGAGTAAATCTTTATTACTTGTACATAAATTGGACATATTACTTTTTGAACAATGGCATTATTTTTTTAAAACCAGAAAGCATTTTTTTTTTAAATAACAGCATTATATGACAGAACGTCATTTCTGTTTCACTTTTTCTCATTAAATCACAGGGGTATGGGGCACTTTAGTACTGTACAAGTATTGTTATCTTGTTTCATAGGTTCTTACTAAGCTTATGACCAGAAGGGGCTATCAAGGAGCTCAGACACATAATCCAGTACTTATGTGAGATTAGCTTTGCCCCCATTAAGTGCATTTTCTCAACTTAATCCTGTTGAAACTTTGTGATCACCTATGCAGTCATCCAGATTGGTTTTAAAGGTTGCTAGGGAAGCACTCTGTTTAATAATTTAGGGCAGCTTATTCCAGAAATGGGAGATATGTTACGTATTTGCCATGCCATCTAGTCTTGTTGTTTGATAGTGTAGGTTTAGGTCTGTAGAGGGGATGCTTGCTTTACCACTTGGTCTGTTTAGGTGAAGGAGTTCGGAGAGTTCTGCATCATTTATATCAAAGGAAGCTAAGTAGAGATCACCCCTCAGGAGTCGGTATGACACTGAGCAGTGTAGCTTAGCTTTTAGGCTGTCAGAGTACGTATGGGTACTAGAGCCTGAGATATTTTTGGAAAGGAAACACTGAGAAATGTCAGGATGCTTTAGGTGCTTGGTGAGGTATATGTGAAAAGGTGCATTATATTCAAAGAGAGGCCTAATAAGGGATGGATAAAGTGGGGTTATAACTTCTTTGGACTTTGATGAGATGCCATAAATGATAAGCTTTGCATGTTAGAGGGATTTTTTAACCATGCCAAAAACATGGTAGTCAAAGAAGTTCCTGTTATCAATGTGTACCCAAGTCCCCAATGACTTTGTCAAATTTGAGTGGAATGTTATCAATATAGTAAGCAGAGGTGGTGCTATATTTAACAAAGGAAACTATGCTGTATTTCTTGATGTTAAGGGTTAACCTATGACTAGTGCTGAGACTCAGACTGAAGAGTTGAAGGAGGAGTTTTGCTAAGTGGGACCTTTTACTTCTCAACAGGCACCCAGGGATATTGTCAGGACCCCTGGAAGTAGTGTTTTTAATTTTGGAAAGTGTCAAAAGGTCCAAAATGATCTCAGGAAAGGGAGTGTGATAATGAGAGAAGGGCGAAAAGGAGAGGGTAGCTGAGGTAAAGTTGGAGGAAGACTTGCCACTTGGGTCAGAGAAGAAGCTACCATATGAAATAAGTTCACTGAAGAATTATTGGCTATGTCTAATCTTCCTAACATAGCTGAAGAAGGTTTTATGGTTATCTTTTTAATTATTTACAATCCTAAGTTCATAGTTGACCTTACATGTCCTAATGTCAAATATGAGAACTTACAACTTTAAATTCCATTTATGCTTCTAAAGTTACAATTATGCAAACTTAGAACTGGTAGAGATGCATTCAGATAGATGCCTCTGGTAATGATGCCTCAGTGGCTTAAAATTCAGTATTTTGAAATTCAGGATTGTAAGCTTTCGGTATAATGAGATTCAGTCAAATGAGTTTTCAGTATTTTGAAAATTAGGTATTGTGGTTTCAGTCAAATGAAATTCAGTATTTTGAGATTTGCTCATGTGAAGTGGACCCTTAAATAATAAGGCAGTGACAAAGGACTAGCTTGCTTGTTTTATCTGGATTATATTTTTGTACCTCACTGTTTAATGATTTAACAACAAAATACTTAATTGAGAAATCACTGGAGCCACAACGTATTTAGCTCTTTCATTTGTTATTGTCAAAACTTCTTCAGATCAAACACCCATGAAAACAAATAGCTCACTATCACATGATTACATGTAAAACCAATAGGTGAGGTTTATAATTTAGGTGCTTTACTCTTTAAAATGCATTTAATATTCAAACTGTAATTTAACTCTGGATTTACGTTTGTTAGTAACCTAAGCTGCCAATATATATATATATATATATATATATTTATTTCATAAAAGTTGTTAACAGTACTATAACATAACTGGCTTCTGCCTAGCCAGATGCAAAAATAAAAGGAAAAAAACTTTTATAGGTTTTTGATATAGTGTTTATGCAAAGTATTGTTCTCATCTTTCTTTTTGGTAGCCTGTAAATGTTCATATACCCACTTTGAGAGTTTCCTAGTTGTTTTGCCTATGTAGTAGGAATGATAACTCTCACAGGTAGCAACATACACACCTGTACTGTTACAGTTATGGTGTTGTCTGATAACTATAGATCTGCTCATCATGTAATCGCACACCTGACAAAACATGCAGGAAATTGTTCACAGTCATTTGTTATTCTGTTGAAAATTCCTGTGTTCTTTTTTGAGTAACATCTTAATGTTACTGTTTTTCTTAAAAATGAAATGTACCAACATTTTTCAACAATTCACTGTTGTCCCCAAACATTTCTTGTCATTGCTTGATGTGCTTTTGATACTGGAATTAGCGATGGAATGTACAAAAATATACAAAGCTATTCATGAATTTGCTATAGCAAACATGTTTAATTTGTTTTGGTGCTGTTATCTTACAAAAATGGGTTGCTAGACAGTCAATCTTTCATGTTTGACTTCCGTCAAAATGGGGTTTATCAAGTTTTCATCATATTCTCTGTCTAATGGGTGCTCATTCTGATGAAGTTTTTCCCAATAAAAGAAGAAAGTGCTAAGTAAGTTGTGATACTAGTTTTTCCTCAGAGGAGTGTTTGGCTGTTAATTTGGATTTTTGCAATATTCCTACTATAAGACTAATATTTTTCACTGTTTAATGATTTATCAAGATTTTCTAATACTGTGAACTGACATTAAAATTAAAAAAATTACTTAGTAACTGAGAAGAGACATGTTGATTAATGCTGCACATTTTATTAAAATCATTCTCTCTTTTTTCTTATTAATTCTGAGCAAATAGTATTTTATTTTTATGGTTTTAATTATTTTGTACCACTGTATCAGTATCTTTTTTCATATATATGCTT
Organism: Protopterus annectens; assembly: GCF_019279795.1. Classification (NCBI taxonomy): domain Eukaryota; kingdom Metazoa; phylum Chordata; order Ceratodontiformes; family Protopteridae; genus Protopterus; species Protopterus annectens. The sequence continues at coordinate 1,129,467,427 of NC_056725.1, read as the reverse complement.
TGCTTTGTTTGTTGTATGGGAAACTAAAAAATAGCACTCAGGAGTGATGATTAAATATTAATTCCAGTATATGAGATTTACTGTCCTACCATCTTCTGATCTGAAAGCAATCTAGCAAACAAGAAGTCAAATCAGTATTAAGTTGTCTGTAATGCCAGCAACCCAGAAAAGAACAAACCCATCAAATGTATCTTACTGGTGAATAATGTATAACTTAAACAATCTTATACTGAATGAAAATATCTAGTGGGAGGACTAGTAGTTATTTAAAACATTCTAAGCACAATTTTCATATATAACTTATAAAACCATAAAGCTAAGGTTTAAATTACTATCTATAAATTAATTATTAGAATGTAAATACACTTTCTTTTCTTACTGCTTTTATGATATTTTAAATGTCAAATTTTAATGTGTCACAAATATAATCAAATGATGTGAGCTGGTTCATATTAAAATTTCCATTAAAATACTTTTTTGTGTTCGAGTATTCCAATAAAAAAATCATTTAGCCATTCTGATGTTATAGGCTTTCTACAAAAAGAATCTTACCAAATTAGACATTACTTTACTATGTAGAGCCAAATGACCCCCAATAAAGACAGACATGTAAATCAACTGCACAACATAAATGATCATAGAAAAATAAAATAAATCAGTCCATGAAAAATCAATGAAAAGAATATGGAAAATGTAAAAATCTACATATATTTGGCTTCATAACTCATTAGATATAAATTGTGGTAGTAAAGCTGTCTGAAGTTTGATTCATAGTGTACTGTATTCAAATTAGCATTGCATTCCAGCAAGTAGTACTGTGGTCTTATCTAGATACTGCAGTTTATTCTTTAATGTGTTAAGGTACTAAGTGATTGTTTATATTTGAATTATGACTGATAGATCCCAGAGAAGGTTTCCACAGAGTAGGAGGAGGTTTATAATTGTGGAACTCTGATGTAAGAAAGATGCATGCAGTTTTACTATAACTGTGGATTCTTTTAAATTATTTAATTACTATGGCAGCAAGCATTTGAGTGTTGGAAAATGGCTAATTATATTATAAAGTAGTTGTACATCTAGTTATTATGTTAAAATTATAGAGTTGATACTGTAATATGTGGTTTTATATGTCTGATTTTTAAAATATAGTAGAGATTGATGGGATGGGTAGTAATACAGATAGCACAGCAGGTATAAAAGTAAGGAATAGTAGAGATTTTAAACTATTATTCCATAGTACAATAGGTCACAGTGTGTTTTGCTTATGTAGCTGAGATGTAACACTGTTTTAGTAATCCAGCCAACGTGAAAAATGTTTTACATAAAGATACAATTTTAGATAGTCATACATGTAACATTCAACTGATTCTTGATCTAGTGTTCTAGAAATAAGCTCACATGGCTAACTATGAGATTCAAGAACTGTGCAAGATATGCCTTGGAATAGAATGCTGCAAGTAAAAATCCAGGATGCACTGATGTTCTTTCACATTGTGGTTTTAGTACATTAGCAGACTGTATTTTGGCTTCTAGTAGTAATCCTAATGATGCTATCCTAGCTGATATTGATCAGGTTCAAATGTGTTTAGAAGAAGTAGGAGAATAACCAGTCTGGGCCTTAGGAAAGAATTTATATTGCTTAGGTATCAATAGTCACGCACATTCAAGCCCCCCTTAAATTTACTAAATTTCTTTTTCTTTTTCTACGTTAATCTATTCAACCTCATATTATTGGAATTCTTGCAAGAAAGTCAAATGGACCCTTTTAAAGCTACAGAAATCTATTTGTTATTTATAGTTGTGTTACATTTTGCTCATACTTAATGCTTGGATTACATTATGTTTCTGTCTTGTTTTATTGTTTTTGACCTTGTTTCATATTTTGATACTATTACCTTTGTCATGTACTTGCTGCCTAAGGCTTTGAAAACAGGAAATGTTCCAGTCAACATTTTTCTACACATTTTAAATAAATAAATAAAAATATTGAAATGGAAGTGCTAATTATGACACTATGTCAAGTATTACAGAATGTATGAATATTAAATAGATGTAAGATATAGTTTTGCTACACCCATCTGCAGTTTAAAGTGTTAAATCCCAGGTAATGACCCATTTGAACTGTCTGAGTAGCAGTGCAGTTGCCGGTGGAGTCTGCTAGAAGAAAGGGAGGAGACAAAGAATTTCCTGCTCTCCAGTTACTGGTAAGAAGGCAGGGGTGGCCATGTGTAAGAGCTCCATCTGTGATCCATGATGGAGACCAAAGATGGGGTAGAAGCACTTGCTTACAAGGAAGGGCAATGCCTAATGAGAGGTTTCCTCATCCAGAGGATATGAAATGCCTTTGTGGCAGCCCATTGATCACTAAGTCAGTAGCCGTATGAGGACATTCACAGGGGAAATGTGAGACTTAAAGTCAGTGACCCAACTTATGATTGGCTAAGTGATGAGTTTCCCATGGCAACACTCTCATGCCAAATATAGATCAGTAGCTTTAGAGAAGCAAAACTGTGGTAATTATATAGAAAGGTAAGTAGACAGACAGAAATACAGATAGGGAATGACTTTAATTTTTGAAAATTATTTTGGTTAAATTGTGACTTGATGGACTGATTTGTTTGACTCATAATTCAACACATGGGAGGGAAACATACAAGATCAGGTTTAAGTTCAAGATTGGTGGTAGTCACATTTGAGTTTATGTTTTTTCCCATAATCATGCATTTTAAGAGTTTGTGTATATACATGATAGGGTTGTGCTGACACAGCCTCACCCATCCCCCACCTCATCAGGAAGTTTGAAAATGTTTACTGTTTTAGTGCAGGATGACTTTTTCTGCCATTAACATGGTTTTGATGACCATTTCAGTGTCAATGACATTTTTGTCCCATGTTTGCAGGTACATCCATAGGTAGATAGAAGTAAACATAGACAGAGGCAGATTTACTTATAGATGTAGCTGCAAATATAGATTCTCCTGTGGGTTTAATAAATGTCATGTTTGTGACCACTGCCAAACCAGCACTATTTATATACATGATGAGACGCAATGCTAATCATACATGCAGCTCCTTGGCATGATGAACAGCCCCTTGTCTTGGCCACAGCACAGCTCTGTTATATTGTGAACATTCACCTAACTGGCAGAGTTAAGTAGGATCAGCAGAGATGCACATTGACAGTATACAAGCACCTCAAGTAGTCGTTGCAAGACCAAGTTTACAAGGCTGATGTAATGTATGGCAATATATATATATATATAAATACGTATACATATATATGGGTTCAGGCACCTAGGCAGCGAGAAATTTCCCTGTGGTACATTTGACTGGGGAAACATGGCTGAAATGACAGCTGCAGAGAAATATCCCTGTTTGCAAATTCCCTGTGGGCAAAGAGAAGAATGTGATGCCATGCCCACAACTTCAATAACCAAATGCATAGGGAGAAATCAATGTCTATGGTCCCCAAGTGAACATGAGATAGCAGACAATATAGCAGGCATCAGCAGCAGGCTGGCCAGAGGGCATGTCAGTGGCAGTAAAAATGCAGTGCACAATGGGCAGTGCCTTTATAATCTGTGTGTGTGGACCACTACCCCCTTCACAGTGTCTAGGGAACATTACCTAAAATGCATGCTGGCAAATAAATGTGACTATAATAGCATGCAAGATTTTCTCCATGCTGTAGCACACTTCTATATGTTATAGTTACATAAGCATGTGCTGTACACTGAGCACAACACTCATTACTTCTTCTGCCTCCATTCATTTGGTTACTAAAGCTGTGAGCATGGCAGTGTGTGCTTCTCTTTGTCCACAGGAAATTTGCAAACAGCCATATTTCTGTGTAGCTAACTGTCACTTAAACCATGTGTCCCCAGTCAAATATACCACAGGGAAATGTCTTGCTGCCTAGGTGCATGAACCCATCGAAAACACTGTTTTAGATGAGTCTTTGCAACACTATTCCCTTCTATCACCTATAACATTACATCCTTACTTACATACTCCAGATCACACCTTTTTTATGTTTTTGCACGCCTCTCACCCTTACAAATTAAATATACCAACTCCAAGATTGCACTACAGTGGACAAAAGGTACATTTCCTGATTCCCACTGTACTGTGATCTCCATAAGTTTCACACACACACACACACACACACACACACACACACACACACACACACACACACACACACACACACACCTGTTCTGTGCACAGAACACCTACACACATCCAACATACACACTCCCCCTCCTAGTCAATTGCCCTGCCACGTTAACTACTACTACACCCATTTCTTTCTAACTTATAAATCTATTCTCAAAAATAAAAAATCCCTTACCCGTTTCTTACAAACTTTTACCAAAAAAGCTCAAAAATTATCATTCAGCATTAAATGTTACCTCCGCCATGTTTGTTTAGTACAATGCATAACTTCTTAAAGTGATACTGCAAGATTTACACTCTACAGCATTGTAATTTTAATGTATTCAATGTTATAGCACTTGACATTGTCAGTTTGTTTTGGGAATTAGATATTATGGTCTCTATGTTTTCAGATTTGAAATTGTGGTAATTTGACTCAATGAAGTAGATCTATATATGGATCTACTTCATAACATCGTGTTACCAAAATGCCAAATGGTAGGCTGTCAAGACTACAGTATTGAAAATCCATATCATCACACATGTAAAACACAGAATCCCAAAACACTGAACCAGGGAAACAATGGAAACATAGCATATCTAGTCTCCATTACTTTTGGAGGGGGGCTATGCCCTCCCTGCATCTCCCAGACCACCTGCACATTAAATATAGCAACTCTGAGATTGCACTACTTTAAAGAAAATAAAACAGTCTTGCAAATGAAAACCAAAAACTGCAACAATAAAAACTGTACTATATACAGAACTGGAATACCTTCATTGTAAAGCTCCATTATAAATTAAGACATACAGCTAAAATCAAAAAACTTCTATTTGTTTTTAAACTAGCACATACCCAGACTTTTTTAAACACATAAAAAACAAGCAACATTAACTCTGCCATATGTTTTACCAAAGCTACTACAAACTCTTAAAGTGACAGCGCACCAATCAAACACTTAACCTATCAGCTTTTACACACATTTTCATACACTGCACTCCAACCTTCTGAACTTCTGACAATATGGATTTTTGATATTGTGGTCTGGACGTTCTACTGTTTGACATTTTGGTACTGCAGAGTCATGAAGCAGATCCCCATGCATACCTCTCAACTTCTTACCACAAGAAATCTGTGCAAAGACTAAAATAATGGGAGACAAAGGCCCAAAAATACAAATTTAAAAAATATAACTCTTATAAACTTAAAACGTTCCTAGAGTAACAGGATTAGAGTTAGCATGCATTTTCTGGTTAATATGAAGTCTGAAATTCAAATGTTATCATTATTTAGTGACTTCAATTTTCAGTGATTTGCCAGAAAACCACAAATTTTATGAGGAGCAGACTAAAAATATGAGGCAAAAATCTGGGCATTTTTAAAAAATCTGGACAGTTAAGAGGTATTCTGCTATGTGCACTGAAGTGATGGATCGACTCACATCAGGATAATGTGTGCTCTGTATTTAACAACAATCAACAGTGTAGTACAAATCCACAATTAGCATTCTGTTGTTGTCCGCAATGGATCAGGTTGGTATAGCATGTTACTTTTTTGTATCCCACCTTACTGTGCGATTATTCCATTCTTTAAAACTCATGTATTTTAATAGCACCTGCTTCGCTTGGCTTTTCCAATATTTATTTCTTCTGCAACTCACTTAGCACTTCATGCTGTTAATGTCTGTGGATTATGTTGCTGCAGTACAACTTCTACTCTACTATCAGTCATCAGTGGTACTTTCTTGCCTATTGCACTCTTCTCTTTGTCTCCCTCTATATGTGTGTATCTATATATATATATATATATATATATATATATATATATATATATATATAAGATATATATGTTACTGTTGATTTCATCAGCATCATACAACTGTGTGCACGTACTCACATTGACTACCAGGGGAGCTCATGTACCATCACTGTTTACCTCAGCTGCTTGTACCTCAATGTGTACACGAGGCAGTTTACTATGATCTAGCCTTGGGAGGGTGGTGCGCTCATGATGAGAGTTTCCTTGTCATGTACACTAGCCTGGCCACATGGATATATTATACTAGTATTGCTGCTAGCCATGCAGGTAATTTTAGGACTTCTGGCTTGGCTGCAGTCATAGACAAGGCCTTTATGAATCCCCAAGAAAAACTTTACCAAACATGTCCCTTTATTATACCTAAGAAAATAAGTCAGTTGTAGTTATGGAAGATAAGTCTGAAGTTTCTATATAAAACAAATTGAAATTAAACATAATTTATTACTTTATAAAAATAAATTATTTTATTTCTATTTCCATCACTATGTTCAAAAATAAAAATAAAAGAGTTACACTATTTGAATTTGTGTTAAAGTTATTTTTATAACACTGGACTGCTGTCCTGTGCAATTTTTGCCTCTTATTCCAGTGTCAATTGGCAACTGTGATATATTAAGAGAACAGTCAGACCCACCTTTTGAATACAGAACTATGCTCCTGTCACTCTTCTCCTGGCTAAACTTTGTTATAACTCTGTCCATCTGTCCTCTAGCTGTAGTATCCTTTTGGTCTTGTTGAATAATTTAAGCTACTGGACTTTTATCAAAAGACCCAACAGCTTAGCCACATCTAGAAAGGATTACTATCATTTGACTGAACTGCACTTCACTGAAATTCAAATGACTGAAAAACAATCGACTGAAAACTCATTTGACTGAAAACCCACTTGACTAAAACCCATTTGAATGAAAACCCAGATGACTGAAACCCATTTCACTGATTCACAAATCACTGAAAATATTCAGCAGTAGAAAATACAACATGAAATAATGTTTTTGCAGGGGTAAGCTCCCCTGCACCCCCCATGTGGGGGCTTGCCTCCCCTTAATTATATATAGCAACTCCACAGCTGTACAACCACTGGAGAAAATTTAAAAAAAACATACACAGTGAATCAGTGTTGGTGTACAAACCTAAACATCTATAAATTAGGAGGTGTGACATGGCAGGGACACTGCCAATCCACACATAATCTTCTAGACTCACTTCCCTAGCAAATCAGAAATGGCACCATCACATACTACCTGCAGTTCTACATTTTTCTATTATTTGAGATTTAGTGAAACAGGTTTTAGTCTACTGGGTTTTCAGTCATGTGGGTTTTTAATCAAGTGCTTTTCAGTCAAATTCTTTCAAACATTTGATATTCAGTCAAGTGCAGTTCAATCAAATGATATTAAAACCCTAGAAATTGTTGACAGACAATCTGCTATCTAGTAGTAATTCCCTTCACATTCTACTGCACTTGTCTTTTAACCTAAAGGAAGTTTGTAACATTATCATTGCTGCTTGGTAAAACTGTAATGAAATTCTGCAGAACATAATGATTTCTATGATTTATTGCTTCTGCTTTTTTTCTTTATATACTAATTTTTGTATCTTGTATTTGATAGTTAGCATCAGCTGTTTTGTCTTGCTTTGTACTGTATTGTAGTTCATTGTATGGCATCTTATAAGATTTGTTAACTGTGGAGCTTTTCTAACCTTCCCTCCCTGGCCCCCACTGAAAAGTGGCCCTTCAGGGACCATTCAGATTTTCCCAGTAAACAAATACTAATAAATAAATAAACTAAAATCCATAAAGACAAAAATTTCAGCAATCAGGCAGTAGACCCACTGGTACACCACTTGTACCAAATTGGCACACTTCTCAATGCCTTTACTCAAGAATTCCGTACAGAGCCAAAAATAATAGGGGGTACAGCTTCATTTAAAAAAGAGAACAAAACAATTTTCTTTGACATACATTTTATGAAAAATAAGGAGTATGAAACTCTAATGTCTGGCATTATTGACTAACTGTAATCATTACTGATTTACAAGAAGTATGGGATTTTTACAGGGGAGAGGGCAAACATATTAGATAAAATCAGGGACATTATACACAATTCAGGACAGGTGAGACATGTGGTTATATCTCTTTCAGTTTGCAGTTCATATTTGTGTTAAACTCTTCTCCTTTTCTTCTAAACAAACTACACACATATCTGCTGGTACAGTTTAAGTAGAGAATTAATTGCCATCCTATCAGAACCAGCGGGTCTATATCACATTGTCAAACTTGTATAAGTTTGAACGATGTAATATTTTACCCAAAAGTCCAAAACTGCACAATAAAAAATACACAGAACAGCGATTTTTTTCCCAGGAAAAAATCACTGTTCCCTAACAAAAAAAAATATATAAACCTTAAACTAAAACTAAAGTGGGGGGTTTCACCCCCACACCCCCCAATCCCTACTTAAATATACAAACTCTGAGATTGCACCAGAGTGGAGGAAATAGCAAAGCCCGAAAATGGCCAACCATTTTTTTTCCCTGGGAAAAAAATTGATGTGCCATGGCTTTGCTATTTTTGCATTTCAGTCTTTTGGGTTCAATATTACATCGTTCAAACTTATACAAGTTCGATGATGTAATATAGACCCGGAACGAGCCAGTCATCAGGAAATGTAAATAACCTAGCAATTATTAGTAGATTTTTTGGAAAATCTTCCACATTGAACACTGATGAAAACAAATTGCCTCTTTTTTTGGAGAGCTTACTTGAGTATGTAGACTTTTAATGATTGCTTTCCTAGAAGCCTACAGAGAAGAAATAGAAGTTTGTAGCAAAAGTGTAACATCTAGTGACAAGTGAGTTTCCTTTGCTTGAAAGTACAGTGCTCTGCAGTTATGCAAAAATTTTCTCCATTCTTTGCAAACAGAAGCTAGGTAATAGTTGGTTCAGGTTAAAATGAGAACAGTTGCAAGTTCCTGTCCTTCCTGAAGTAGTCAATCACATGAAATGTAACTTGTGTGAGGCGTGAGCAATTGTTAAATTGTCTTGTGAATTAAATTGATCTTCTACCACCAACATAGAAAAAAAAAGACTGGCTGATTTTTTAGTAGATGTTAGTGGCTGAAGTAAAAATATCCTATTCCGAAAAAGTCGAAAGTTATAGCAATGTACAAACTTCTTGACTTATAAGTCTAGACATGAAATTCTGTGTACTGATTTTACATGGTTAGGCATTTGCTTTTGCTTGAGTGCACAATACTCTCAGATATATTATGACTGTGCATTTTGTAAGCAAAATACAATTAGTAATATTTGTCTTATTTCCTGCTGCCTATAGCAATAACTTTTCTATTTTATCCAAGCTCACCTGTATCACTGTCTCTTTCAAGTCTCAAGTTTACCTCCATTTTACTCCCACCTCATTTCTACTGTAATAATATTTGGGGGTCATAGTAGATAAAAATTAACAGCAAAGCAAATCTACTGTGGAGCCATGCAATACTGATGAAAGCCATAAATGTAATAAAGGAAGGTTATGCAAAACTGTAACAAACAAATTAAGAATTTTTGCCATTACTACTTCAGATAAAGTCAGTTGCAACAGAGATCACCAGATCATAAAAAAATAATACTTTCATAAGTAAAAGAAGACATATGCATATGGTTCCATTAAAAAAAATGGGCAATTTTCAGGCGCCAAGCCCTTTTGCACTCATAGTGTATCCTCTGTGACCTCTGCAGCAAATTATTCAATCCTATGCATCATTTTTCTAATTTCAAAGATTGAAAGAGCACTACACTGAGTATGTGTCTCATGAGGCAGAATTCACACCCTTGAGGATAATATGTTTAAAAAACGTATGGGTTCTATTGTTCTTCTTGGCAAGACTGCAGAGAATTGCAGTCACTGTGTGGTTGAACATGCGCTTCTGTTCTTGCTGATTTTCAGGAAAAGGCTCACAAAAGTATATTTTTGTATTTTCATTTAAATTGACTATTTTTATGATTTTATACTTCTTTGTGCAAGTTTATTTATTTATTTTTCTGCATTGATTTATTGCCTTCTGCATTTTCTAAATTAGCCTGTTTGGCCAGATATATGGGTCATCTTTGGATAGCATGATGGTTAATCTAGGGGAGATGTGGACTAATTGATACATGTCTGAAGTAGTTGTAGAACTTTGGTTTTAGTGGTTTTCCATCGGTTCTTTTGTTATCTTGTTTACTGTCTGCAGGGGAGCACAGCTCAGCCCTTGTCTTCTTGCTAAGAACGAGGATAGATGCACTCTCTGTGAAATTATTAGATACAAGATTTTCAAAAACAATATAGGAAATACATTTGTCTGTTTGCACTTAAATGAAGACACTGCTTTTGCCATTTTCAACTGCTTTGTGCCGCACCGTTTTAAACTAATTTTCTGCAGTGTGTACTGCCTTTTGTATTGTCTCAGTTAATCTGTTTGGCCAGGTGTAGGGGCAATATTGCAGAGTGGTATTTAATCTAAGTGAGAGTTGGACTAGTTGCTGCATATTCAAGGTAGTTGCAAGCACTTTGGCACAGGGACTCACTTGTTTTTCCATTGGTCCGTTCATTTTCTTGTTCATTATTTACTGGAGGAAATGTAGTTCATCACATCTTCTTGCTGAGACAGCAGAGACCTGCACTCAGTAAGAGGTAGAATAAGTATTTTTTGACCTTAATGTTTTCAGAACAAAATTTCAAGAAAGCATATTTTTTTTATTTTCACATAAATTGGATATCTGTTTTTGCTATTTTAATCTGCTTTTACCACTGTAAACTGTTTTTCTGCATTATCTTATTGCCTTGCTTTTTCTCTCTTAATATGTTTGGTGCAATCTAACTGCCATTTTGTGACAGAGTGGTAGTCAATGTGAAAGTTGGATTAATTGCTGTGTGTCCTAGATAGCTGTGAACACTTTGGCTTCAGGACTCACTTGTTTTTCATTGGTTCTTATGTTTTCTTGTTTATTATTTACTGTGTGGCACTGTGCTGAGCTTAACATCATTGTAGTGTTAATTTGATTTGTGCACAAGTAATATCCTTCTTTTACCCATGAATAGTGGAAGTGTACCTTCCTAAAAGTCCTGTAAGTTAGACATCCAGTTCTGTGATGTGTAAGCAGTATGAGCTTACCCGTACAAGCTTCCTCTTGCTTGGTCTTGTTTGTGCAGGCCTGCTACTAGCTGTGCTTATCTGTTCTTACAGGCATATGAAGCATCACCAGTCCAACAAACTTTTCCCTCTAAATTTTCCTACACCACCTCTTCCCTCAATGACTCTCAATTCATGTTTGCTTTGGTCAATATGGGGGGACAGCTTACTAACACCCCATCTACTGTCAGCCTTATAGCATTTTTTTTAAGGTAGTATAAGAACTGTCCTGTGCTCATTGATAAACAAACTCCTGTTCAACCCAAGGGACTCTGTCTGCAAAAGGTGTAAATACTTACCTACACACTGGAGGTGTCCCTCTCACATTCAGTTGTACATAGTGTGCAAAACACAGTCTTAACCCTAACCCTACAACTACCTATGCCTCATCCCCTGTTTGTACCCCTACCCCTACAGCCACATGTGCATCATCACCCAGTTGTCAACACAAAGCTCTCATATTGACATGCCAGTAGAAATATCTCCTATAACTCCAAGGTCTAGGCATCAAACAAAGTCTCCAAACCTATCTCAACCACTCATCACCAGATTAAAGCCAGGATGCAGTGAACTCTAAAACAGCTACGCAAAGAGGTCACTTATCTGGCAAGCAAAAGACCTTAAGATATCTATGCCAAGAAAACACAGCTGACAATGTCCTTGTCATGGGCAACTCCACAGTCAAATAAGGATGCACCAGTTACCAGGATGAGCAAAGTCAGGGTGATGGTTGACTGCCTCTCAGGTGCCAGGATCTGCAAAGTAAATAGCTCTGAAGTTGCTTAACCCTTGGTAGATATGGCCTGGCCATTTTGAACATGACAGTGGATGACTTGAGGCACAGCCCCTTCAATCATGTGAAGACGGACATGATGGAGCTCTAAGTATGCAACAGAACTTGCTGTAAAATAAGCCTTGATCAGTACTCTACCATTGCCAAGAATGATGCTACAATACATTCAAAATAGAATGGGCTTTCAACATGGGCTTAGCTGTTGTGTCATTTAAGGGGGGGGGGTCCAATATATATATCAACCTGCAAGGAAATGACTTAAAGTCCTATCTGCTTTGCTAGGGATTGATGTTAGTTCTGTCATCGTGGCTTGTTTATATTGGACAGGACTTTCTTCTAACCCACAGTGCCTTTTTAAGGGAAGGTCTGTCTTCTCAACTTACCTTCACAATCAGACAAAATCAAGATTGCATAAAGGTAATGATGCACAAAGCTAGAAGTCGTAATCGGAAGTTGCACTGCTGATTCTTTATGTACTGAAACATTGTTTCATAATTGTGATAGCAACCCTAAATTACACGTCTCTAATGGTTACCGCACTTTCAAGCCCAACACCAAAAACAATGGCGCTACTTGAAGGGGAGTGTCTGTCTTCCTCAGAAGTCAATTCCCCTCCAGATTCTTGAGGCAGTACCTTGAACTCCTCCATAGCCTTCTCACAGTAAACACAGTATCATATTATAGCACCACATTATAGCAAACTACTGACCCCGTTTCCATGTCTCTTGCAGCCATGGATGCATATTTAACCAGACTGGAGTCCCTTCCTACTGAACCCATCACCATTTTCCTGGGTGACCTCAACTATCCATCCATTAACTGGGAAAGCTACACCACCACTTATATGGATAGACAAAGATGTGTGGACTTCACTAATGCTAACTCCTTGAAATAACCAGTACTTTCCCAACAAGAGGTGCTAAAATATTCAATCTGGTTCTCACAAATATATCCCCTGTACTCAACACCTTTAGGTACCATGACAATGGTTAAATCAGACCACCATTCAGTAACATTCACTATTAGTGTAAAACCTGATCTGCCACAGAGCCTTCTGTTGTTATAGAATACTCTAAGCCCAGCCTACTCTAGCTAGTGGATGACTTGGTGAAATTTCAGATCCCTTCTCATCTTGATGAATCCATCATGCATGCTGCCACAGATGTGAAAAAAATGTTATGCCCACCTTGAAGCATGCATTGAGGTATCAGTCTCCATAAGACACAAACACAAATCAAATTCAGAGTTAAACCAAAATGGTGGAACTCTCGTATAAATAATCTATACAATAAGAGGAATAAACTCTTAGCACATGTGTGCACAAATAATACTCATTCATCCAGAATTGAACTGTTAAAGCTCAACAAAGAACTCAGAAGCAAAATTAAAGCCTCCAAAAGTATGTATTGAAATATGCCAACTATACTAAGGGCAACCACAAACCTTCTTCAGTTATGTCAGAAGCCTTAGAACTAATACTTGGCATTGCATGGAACTAATACATAACAACAACACATACTATTCACCTGAGGACACAGGAAATATATTGGATGACACATTTAGCTCAGACTTTGCTATTCCTTCACTCTTAGCATTCCATTCCACAACAAATAAGCATATCAAGGCCACCCCCTCTGATCATTACTGAGCAATTCCTGAGGGCTCTCTCCATGGCCAAAAAAACACTATCTCCATGGGTTCTGATAATGTGCTAGGTTACCTCATTGTAAGTGCCAGACACTGCCTCATAAACTCAATACTAAGCCTATTTAATCTCAGAATCTTCACTGGACTCATACAAGAGGTGTGGAAATTACTGTGGTCATCCCATTCTACAAAGGGGAACCTGCTACTGACCCTGGCAACTATAGACCTATAAGCCTCACCAGTCTTATCTGAAAAGCAATCATTATGGAACTTATTAACAAAGATATAGACAGTGTACAAGCGTGGGTTCCAAGTGAGTTTTCATTTGTTAAAGGCAAATCTCACATCCTGAATTTGGTGATTTCTCAACAGGTCACTGAAGCATTAGACTTAGGCAAATCAGTTCACACTACCATCTTAGACTTAGCAACCATCTCTGATTCCATTCCATATTCTGGCACTATTGATAAGCTATTAAAACTAAATGTAAACCCCTATGTTACCCAAACTCTTATTGCTGGTGGCACAGTCTCATCAAAAAGAGCACTTAGTACAAGCCCTAGGATCATTTCTCTTTGGTATTAATTTCTCTGATTTTAAGGCTGACACCAAAGGCCTGTAGCTGACTAAGTTTGCATATGACTTTAAACTTTGAGTCATCATAAGCTCCTCATCTGACTTATAGATTCTCCTGGAGGGCCAAGCCTGCACCAACAATTGTTGCTTGGATGATTGCCTATATTAAATGCCACGAAATGTAGCATGTTGTCATTCAACAAACAAGCACACTCTTTTACATAGCACATAACTAACACCCCTTGAAAGCTGGCTCAGTCATCAAGGGGATCTAGGTACTTTCATTGATAATGAGCTATCATTTGATTGCCATATGTCCACCATCATTTGAAAATCCTTTTATCTGGCTAGGCTGATCACAAGGAGAATATCTTCCAAGGTCCAAAGAAAATATAGTACCTCTCTACTCCTCCATCATTAGGTTCTATAGTAGAATAGAATTCCTACCTTGGGATGTGCTTTTCTAATCCTATGAATCAGAATGAGAAAGACCACATTGTTTTTCACACCAAGACAATCAAAGGCATACTTTCCCTGAGCTATACTGATTGTCTCAAAGTGCTGTCTCTCTTTTCTGTTTTCTACAGACTCTTGAGTGGATACCTCTGTCTGGCCTACCAAGATCCAATCCTATGTGACTTTCTGCACATTCACAAAACAAAGCATACTCTAAACACTTACTTGGGGATCTGAATTTCCACTGAAATGTAAATAGAACCTGTTAGACAGCTAGATAGCTTTCTCAGAGAATCCCTGTTTCATGGAATAAGACCTCCCTTGGATGTAGAACAATGTAGCAATCTGACTCTCTTTAAGTATAATCTGGATAAGTGGATGGCAATTATCCCCCCCACACACACATACACACTGTTCTGGCTCCTCAAACACTCTAAAAGTTAGGCATTAAATTATTAAATACACCCTAGGTCTGCCTGTTAAGCCCTCATTAAAGTGGGTAGTAACTGGGCATGAATTATTGATGTCTGTGGGTATTCACATTTTGGGATCTTATGGCTAGGCTGCAAATATTCCCTCTGCTCAATAGCCTGGTACTAACCTATGAATCAATGTGTTTATGAAACTGTAGATCCTCCAGTAGGCACATGACTACTCTATCTTCATCACCAGTTGCTGCAGTGTTTTAAAATTAGGGTATCATGTCCTCCAGTCAGGAATCCTGTAAGAGAATATAAATCACCTCACACACATGTTCACACATGCTTCTGCACTCCCCCCCCCACACACACACATACACACATATCCCACACAAACGTACATATTCCTACAATGAGAGCATGCCATCTTTGAAAAGGCAGTACCACTTTAGTTAGCAACCATACTCATAATGGTGCACTTAGCTATGAGTTCAGCAGGTATCTTTGATGGGGAAAAGTCAGAATGATCTGTTTTAAACATTTAGAGCATATAAAGTCCACAATGCTTGAAAGAGAAGAAGTGTGTGGGGTAGAAAAATGTAATTTCCTTTGATACTGTTAAAAAATTCATACATATACAGAAAACAAAACCCAGTGAGAGTAGTTACATAAATGCATGACTGTAATTTAAGAAAGTATTTTCTAATACAGATAATTCAGGCAATTTATAAGAGTTAGAATGGTAAAATTCAATGGGAATGATATAATTTGTGTGAAATTACTTTCAAGGATATAAATGTTAGTACACAGCTGTTAAATATTCACTTTTTGAAAGGGCAGATGGGGTACCTAAGAGGAGCTTTCCAGAGGGAACATGTAATGACATGTTAAAAAAGCCTATGTTTTAGATTCAAACATGGCTGCCGTTCTGTGAACACTACTAATCTACAGCTCTCCATATAATCAGAGGAAAACCTAACCCAGAAGATATATCACAATTTATTTAACAACAATTCTTGGAAATAACAACTTTAACTTCAGCTCAGTATCATACAAGAGGTGATTGAACCTGAAAAACTAACAAATCTAGCAGGATTACAACAGATCATTTGAGCCTGAAGAAGGTCTCAAACAAAGAAACTGTGTGCTCAGAACAATTGGCCCATCTACACTTAAATTATATAAAGTTCCAGTACTGATCTATAATGTCAAAAGAAGGCAAAAATATGGACACAACAACTACAAAAACTAAACTTTCAGAACTTTTATCACCGGAGAAAGATTTAACTTCGAAAAGACAGAAAATTACAAAACAACAAGAGCAGTTAAAATCAGGGAATAAAAATAAACCAGATCAACTGGCAAACATAGAGGATATTAAAACAGCTTTACTTCCTATCCAAGAAGCTTTAAACGAACTATCTAATCAAGGCCAATCCTTTGGAATTTCCTGCAGTCAAATTCTGGAAAGAATGGATAAAACTGATGCTAGAATCACAGAGAATGAAGACAAATTAGTACTGCTTGCCAAAAAAAACTGAGTCACATGATCTAGACATTCACTCTATCCAAGCTAAAATTATTGATCTGGAGGCAAGATCCAGGAGAAATAATATAATCATCAGAGGAATGCCGGAAACTATACAATACAATGAACTAATCTCATCTATCATACAAATACTCACAACACTATTCAGTGACTCGAACGCTGCACAACAAATAACAATAGAGAGAGCCCACAGAGCCCTCAGAGAAACTCAATCTCAAATATCCCAAGACCTGTTTATGCTAAAATTCTCAACTTCCAAGATGTTAACAAAATATTACTAACTGTAAAGAAAACTGGAGGCTCTATTATGTGGAATAACAACAGAATTTCTCTGACTCAGGACTTGCCCTTGCAAATTAGGCAAGCCAGACAACTATTATCTCCCTATTACAAGTTTCTAATTGAAAAACAAGTAAAATTTCAAATGAAGACCCAAATGCATTAGTATTCACAGTCGATGGGTCTAGATATTCAGTTACAACAAAAAAAGAAGCTAAATCTACTTTTTTGGCAGTCTTTAAAAGTTTACCTGCTTCAGAGAGCTAGTATAAACTTCTGATGCGACTGGCATGACATCCAAGGTCAGATTCACATTCTACTACAAGTCGAGGTCTTAGTTTTGCTTTGTCTGGTATATTTCCTGAATTAAGCCATTTTTTCAACTGGTACAACCTTTACTTAGAGTTCCTTAAGCTGCGAAAGTCATTTCTGAAGATTTACAGCCTTCATGTCATCTAATTTTCCCACGAGTGGAGCCAAAGTGGCTCTGCTGCCTTAGAGGGCATAGTTTTGATGTGGCGCTTCCAGAAGTCCGTCTGGATAAAGAGTCCCCCATCGAGAAGCCAATAGTCTTGGTCGGAAATCTCACAAAGTGTTTCTAGGATTGGATAAGACAAAATAAACTCAAAATAAAGTTTCTTTTACTGGTGTAATCACACCAAAACACAGACAATAAGCCCAGAATCACTATCACTAACTTGTAAACACCAAGTAATGTACCTAATTTGTTTAACTGTACTGTGACATAACTAGAATACATGAAGCATAACTGAGGATGAAATAGTTCTGTACACTAGTGGTTAGAAAACTATTTTATTTAATGTACCAAGCTGCACTTACATATCATATTCAAACCAGATTACATTCCCGTTTTACCTAAATAGATTTAACTTTCTTTATAAATAATCCATTTTACTAAACCCCTCATTAGAATACAGTCTCACATATACTACTAAATATGGGCTCTACATAACAATAGCATTATAGTCTTTAGATAAAGCACACTGAGATACCTAATAATTTCTGATGATGCATTTTTTCCATACTTTGTTTCTAGATCACAATGCAAGGGAATATATAATGTTACTAAGAAGTTAATACATGATTATAGATATATTGTTACATGATATATTCTTATAGCTTATAATTAGTATAAAAATACTTTGATAAGATTTAGCACTGTAGGATTCTTAATGTATGTGGACATTAGTTTATGTAGATTAGGTTCTTTTTTCTTATATGCTTAGTATAATGGTGTGTTTTTGATCTTTTTCTTACCTATGTAGCCAACAGGATCATTTAATAATATTCTTAACATACATTTGAGATTATATATGACATCATGTATATATTACATAGCTTTATAATTAAGGAAGCTCTGGAGCCTAAAGGTCAAAATCATAACCCTTTTGTCAATTATTGATTTAAGCTTTACCAGTTTTAAATAAGCATTTTGTTAAACTTGAAATTGCTTTTCCAGAAAATGCATGACTAACGACGATTTGTTTAATTACCTTAGATTATTAGCTATTAGGCTACCTAATTACCTGTGTGTAAGTTTGTATACCTATATAGGTCTGGTTTACTTAAAATGTATATTGTTTTTCTCCAGGTATTAGAAAGATATTTCTAGAGTGAATACAGGATGATTAGTATATTTATAGCCAACAATAGTGTCTTAAATCTGATTCTAGGGTTAAGTGTAGGTACACACACAAACAAAGGCTAAACTAGTTTGATTTATATTTTAAGAACACAGTGGTTTCATTAATTTGAGAATATATCTCTAGTAATGTCCTAAAATATTATTATTAAGTAGTGGATTGGAGGTCTAATTGAGACAAATGACAATATTCAAATATCTTTTTATTATGCTTTTTCTCTGACTCTTTTAATTCAACAGAAAGAATAAGAGGTAGATGACAAGTAGTGTTTAATAGGGAATAAGTAGGATAGGCTTTGTAGATATATTTGTAGATGATATAGGTCCATTATATGTTACCTATCTTTTATATTTTAACTTCTATGACATATACTTACCAATGTTATTAATCTATATAATTTCTAACTACGTTAAAGACCTGTATATCTCCTGGTCCAGGGGCTTAGTGGGTAGGCACTGGTATGGGACAGGAATTCAAGAATGCTTTCATAATGTACATCTGTTTAAAAATCAACTGCCTTTATCATATTTTCTCTGATTTCTAGAATACTTACACAAAATAAAGCTTTTGGAATGTGGGAAATAGATTCATGGAATACAAAGGGGCACCAGAACTTGAAAAAGAGGAAGTTGTTTCTTCATTTATTTCTGCAAGCTAAGGCATGTTTTATATTACTTTAAGAAACTCATTTGACCAATGATCAATGAACAGAAATTAATAGGAAAAAATGGATAAGAGAAATAATAGCCTCGGAAGGCAAAACTAATAGTGCGGGAGTTGCGATAATTATAAAAAATCAATATCAAGACAAAATTATAGAATCTAAAATGGACAAAGAAGGTAGATGGTGCTATGTGATTCTCTCTTCTACTCTTTATGATAAACTCATCATACTTCTCAACATATATGCACCATATAATAACCAACAGTCTTTCTTAGCATCATTTTATCCTATTTTAATCTAATATAACAACCACTATATAATTATAGGAGGGGACTGGAATGCCTATCAGAATCCTAAATTGGATAAATCAAGTCTGCAAAGATCATATAATAGTCAAGCAGTATTAGCATTAAGTGAACTTAAGTATGACTTCAAATCATATGATCCCTTTAAATATGCAAACAATCCTCTTAACACAAATAGTTTTACATTTTATTCAACCTGTCATAAAATGTGGTCTAGAATAGACTTTTTTCTAATTTCAGAAACACTGATCAGTCTTGATCCCTCAGTATCTATCCAAGCTCGCAATCTATCAGATCATTCTAAAATTGCATTAAGTTTTGCCGAAGACCTTAGAAACAGTCTGTCACACAAGGGCTATAATTAGTCCTTAAATCCAAACTTGTTAAATAAAAAAGAAATAATCCAGGAAATTCAGGACATTCTCAATTCCTTATTAGTTAAGATAGTCAAACAGCAACATACACCTGATACTGAATGGGCAGCAACTAAAGCTCAGGTAAGAGGGATCTTCCTTCAAAAAGCCTCTTACTATAAAAAAATTAAACTCAGAGAAGATCAAATGTTAGAGGCTAAACTTAAAACACTAGATCAGGAACTAATGCAAAATCACAACATACAAACAGAAACTGAACTATTCAAATGTCAGAAGGACCTTTTCTTGATACAAAATAATAGATTGGCATTTCATGAAACTAAAATACTTGCAAGATATGCTAACCATATTCAAACTCCATCAAGGGCGTTAGCAAGAATTATTAACCAATCTAAAACACCCTCTCAAATTCCGGAAATACACTACAAGAACAAAATATATACGAAATATAAAGATATTATTAATACCTTTGAATTGATATACTCCCAAATTTATGGTGATCAAGATGAGTCACTTACAAATGAGAATAATAATGATTTTATACAAAAAATTAATTTCCCGAAAATAGACGATAACTTACAGAAAGATTTAATTAAACCAATTTCCACTGAAGAAATAACAATAATTAAAAATGTGAAATCCCACAAAGCACCGGGCCCAGATGGTCTTACAGCAGAGTTTTATAAAACCTTTTGTAGTACGATTGTTAAAATACTGTCATATACATTAAATTATATAATTAATAATAAAATTAATGACCCACATTTTAATGCATCCAAAACCATTCTTATACCCAAGGAAAACTTGGATCCTCAAAACCCAGATAATTATAGGCTTATATCACTTTTAAATATTGATACTAAAATTCTAACTTCTATTTTAGCTAATAGACTGAAGAAAATAACGAACTTAATCATTTCCAATGAACAAGCCATTGTTTTAACTTCTAGGCAAACCAGTGACAATACTTTAACACTTCATACATTAATTTCTTATGCTAATCAAAGGAATTTAAATATGTATGCACTTATTATTGATGCACAAAAGGCCTTTGATAGAGTTAACATAAAATTTCTATTTGATATTTTACCCTACTTTAATATACCTCAATAATTCCTCCTAACATTACAAATATTATATAATAACCTCTATACAACTTTATATATAAATAAAATCTTTTCTAAAAGAATACAAATCAGAAATGGAACCCATCAAGGCTGTTCTCTATCCCCCTTATTATTTAATTTATATCTAGAACCTCCATTTTTACATATTAAACAAAATGTATACCATAATGCCCCAATAATTTATGCTATCAAGATTTCTATGGCAGCATTTGCAGATGACCTCAATATATACTGTACAACACCAGTTGCAGATACCAAAAAAATACTAGCTGCTGTTGAAGACTTTGCAGTAATATCTAACTATAAAATAAACCTTAAAAAAACAACTTATTTCCTTTAAAAACTCCGAAACCCTTTTCACTTTTGCCATTGGTAGGGCAAGTGTAATCTGAAGAAAATATTAAATATTTAGATGTTACATTTTCCACAGATAACAAGGACTTCTATTTTAATAATGTTAAACGAACCTGGGATCACATTTTATCTGACCTAAGGAGATGGAATAACTTGAAATTACCACCACTAGCAAAGGTCTCAATTATTAAAATGAATGTATTGCCCAGACTATTATATATCTTCAGATCTACTCAAGTCCTAATCCCCAAGAAGTTCTTTAAACAAATTTACACTGAATCTTCTAAATTTATATGGGAACCAAGGAAAACTAGAATATCATATGACAAATTGAAGACCCCGAAAAATAGAGGTGGTCTAGACTTACCCAACTTTGAAAAATATTACTTAATAATAAATGCTAATCGAATTTTAAGAATTGCTAATTATGATGCACGTAGTAATAATTGGTCCCCAAACTAGCTAAGATTGCATTACAAACATGCTGAGAATCTGAATATAAATCCTAAATCATTACCTTTCCTAAGAAAAGATACTATTAAATCATATGCACTAATGGAACACATTAAAATATATATAACATTATTACAAAATCTCTTTAGATCATTAAACCTCCTCCAACACACGATGACCTTACAACCTTTTCATAGGAACCCTAACCTGAAAATTAATAGTCAACTAATAGATCTAAAAAACTTCCCACTTATAATTAACTTAATGCTACATGATATATACCCATATCTGACTTATTCAGCTCATGATTTAAGACAGCAAATGAATCTTCCCAAATCATACTTAGTCATATTGAGACAGATTAAAGATCTATCCATAAGCTACTTTAAAGATTTAAGTATTAATAAAGAGGACTTAACAAAATGTACCACACTATGGCAAGCCCTATTACAAGGTACCAAATTTATAACATCCACATATAAACTAACAAAAGACTTTAAATATCAAGATCATGTCCTCTTGTCAAACTATTGGAAAGAAAAAATACTATTGATTGAAGAAAGTAAAATAGTAAAAGCAATTAATTTAACAGTAAAATCAATCTCCCTCCAAAAGTTAATATTTACCCAACTCATGATACTCAATAATGCTTACTATACATGTCTTAGCTTGCATAAATTTAACTCTAAAAATTCTCCTAAGTACCCATATTGTAAAGATGAAACTGATGACCTCCTACACATGTTCTGGAGCTGTAAATGTATATACAAACTTTGGAATTCCTTAAAATTACAACTGCAAAAGATGGAATATCAAAATTCAATGCTTTCTTGGGAATTTATGATACTGCATATCCCTCCAAATAATCTATGTAGATCCCAAATGACCATACTTATGAATATCTTTTTGCTAATGAAACTCTACATAGCTACTAATTGGCTGAACCCATCTCAAACTTCATGGGACAACTTCAAGATTTTAGCAATAAAACATATATTAGCCCACAAACTACTAATTAATAATCATAGCAAACATATAAATAATCTGAAGATTCGGGAACACATTTTCAATATTATACTGGCTTAATGTACCGAGCCCAGGAAACTCCCTGGATATATATAGTATAAAGTCTAACCCTATCAGGAATCATATTATTACAAGATATTATCCCTAGTGATAAGAATCTTCATATGTACTTCTATGTTAAAATATGGAAGCATTCATGTAAATAGTGTACATATGTTATAAGAATGTCGTTAGAAGCTTTGTTTGGAAATTACCTGTGTATTTCTCGGTCAAATGTTTGTATGAACAAGTTGAAAAATAATAAAGAATTATTATTGAAAAAAAAAGCCTATGTTTTGAATGTTATTCTCCAGATCAGTTTCAGTTAGTTACATTGTACTCTGTGTCCTGCTTCAACATCACTATCATAATAATCTTCAATGAATGACTAAACTATTAAACAAAATACAATACAGTGGCACAAACTGGAGATGATATTATTCAATCATGTCAATAAAATACAGTGAGATAAAGAAATCTTCCTACAACACAATAGTCACATTGTGCCAATAAGCCAGACAAATCTGCACTATAATGGAATGTTGAGGATATTTATAATGTACACTATTTATTGGACATCAGTAATCCTGTCTACAGGCACAGCTAACTAGAATATGTGAAGTATTCACACAATGCAGAAGTCATGTGATTACTAATCTTTCGTAAAAATGAAACTCAGTTCAAACAAAGGACCATGATAATGGTGCTCTAGTTTCATAAACATCATGATTTTGCCCAACAAATAAAAAAAATAAAAATTATTTTTTTGGGGGAAGTGTTTTTCTGCATTGCTTATGTCTCACAATAACAGAAAACATGCCTAATGGCACTGCACATTGTTGCAAGTGACCCACATGGCATCAGTCTTCTTAATCAAGGAGGACTCAGCTAAAAATAAATAACATAACTTGCCAAAACTTCCTTCCTAAATGAAACAGCTCAGTGGAATGGAGGCTTGTTTTGTGCTAGTTTGGTCTTACACAGACATGACAATCATTTCACCCCTCTACACAATAGCATGCCTTATTCTGGTATATTACTCTCCCCAAAGATAAAGCTAAGCATTTGAAGTCATCACCCAAACAGCCACACCTCCTCTCCTAGTTCTTTCCTGCCTGCATCCATTCTAAATCTGTTTCATCACCAAAGATGTAAAATATGCCCCCACATTGATATGTTTTGTTGTTTTTGTGCATCGTTCTACTTATACTACTTCTCTTCTTCCTGTCTTGTGTAACTCTGACAATCTGTCTGCTCCATCCAAGCATTTGTCAGTGCCCATTTGTAGCCTGCTCTTCTATATAGTTGTCCCTTTTTTCTTACCTGTTGTTTTTTGTTTTTTTTTTTTTTGCCAGTACAGTTTCACATTGTGTTCTGATGTTGTATACAGCCTTTCACATAATTTCTTCCATGAAACACACACAAGGGATAAAAAGTAACAAATAGCCATTTTCCCTCAGCACCAAGTGAGTTATCCTTTCACATAATTTTTTAATTGAAAGACTGAGCAGGTGTTTTAGCTCCTACATTACGTGTATGTTTACTCTATCTTCTATGTCACTTGCTGCAGGGTTTTGAAATGAATGTATCTTGCACTTCAGTCAGCACTCATGTAAGAAAATATAATTGTTGGGTTCTTGATTAAGTTGTGGATGAAAAATTGCCACTTGTATTGCAGTAAGTTGTGCGTATGACTGAGTTTTATGGACTGCAATCGGTTTACTTGTCTGACTACCAAGTATATGGGTAAACAAGTAAGATGTGTCTTTTTTTCCAAACAGCATAAAGCACTCATAGTAACTCTACCAAAACTCATATATCATATCAATAGGCATCAATCAATCCATTATTGTATACTTGGGAAAGAACAACTAAAAACAAATAATAGAATACTCTGGACATAGCCATGTCATCAGTGACATATATACATCTGAAACAAATTAATTCATTTTTATTATTGCATTGTGTACTGCCAACATTTTATGATATTGTTAATATTTTAATTTCTTCTGTAAATCATTTGCATTCAAATACTAAGTTAAATTTTGGAGGAATGTTTCCAGATTCCTGCACTTTGTATAAATATTATAAGTATTATTCTGAATGAGTGCAAAGCTTGCTGCAACTAATGTTAGAGTTTTAAAAGCTCTGCTTCTTACCTGGAAGTCATTGTAGAAGCCTATTTTCTATGTCAACTGAATAAACATTTATTTCATCATTGCAGTAGTTCTAGGACAAAACTGCATTATGTTTTACAATAAAATAATTTAGAATGTTTCTGATTTTCTGTTTCTGTCTTACTTTTACTATGGATCATTTAAAACACTTTACAGGGGGTCTGTTTTCCAGCTATGATTCACTCAAATACCACGATAAACTTTGTTGAAGCTTTTAAATTGTCCAGGCCTTGACTAATCTTTTGCATCTGCACTCTTTTTGTCAAACTTCTGCTAGTTAACATGACTTGGAAAATATCATACATTATTCCTAATTACCCCATCTAAACTATAGAACAATTGCATGGAGTATACTTATGGTTTTACTTATAAATGCCCACAGCTCTGGAAAGCAGGCCAAGTGGGGCTTTGTTTACAAAGCTCATGTTTTTGCTACACCTGCAATATTTTGGAAAGTGAAACATGCTTGAAGTTTGCTTCTGGATTTAAAGTACTAAAGTAGTTTTGTCAGTTTAGCTACGGATAAAATCATGTCCTATGAAATCAGATTTAACAGTCCTACAGCTACTTTATAGTAGGAAAATACAGACAATATAGAAACACCATTGTGTTCATTGTTTTCTCTTGCTCACTGTACATTTTGATACAGCTGAAAATTACAAGAGTCCTTGCTGTTCTTTCTAGTGAGCAAGTTAATTGTTATTGAATGTGACAAGATAACTTTTTCTTGCCCACATGCTATTCTCTGAAATCTGCTTTTGTTACTAGCAAGCATTTTCTATATACAAATGTGTAATACAGAAATAAGTTATATACAGTAAATATTCTAGGTACTTAAGCAGTATTTACAGATTAAGATGTGTTTCTAATTTGCCACCATTGCAGATACATGCGAAACATACCAATACTGCATAATAGCACATGCACACACAGACACACACACACACACACACACACGCACACACGCACACACGCACACACACACACACACACACACACACACACACACACACACACACACACACACACATACGCACACATGCACGCACACACGCACACACACACACACACACACACACACACACACACACACACACACACACACACACACACACACACACACACACACACACACACACACACACACACACACACACACACTTGTGCACGTGCCTGATTCCTGAACTATATAGGTATGCTATCTTTTACAGTCAAAAATGCGCATTCGATCTATTATCAGCTGCAAGAACTGTAAAGAGCTGGGTAATTAGAGGTAGTGAGTCACTTCCATGAAAGAGTGACAGGAAGTGTATCATTTTATGGCAATGGGAAAAAGTAGTGAGACTTTTGCTAAGACTCAAGTTAAACTCTACTGCAGAGCAAGCAGTAATAATATAGTCCTTTGCTTTGTTTACAACTATGTTACTCTCTAGGCCTTATAAGATCTGGCTGAGCTATGATATATGCTTATGCCAGAGTAGTAAATGTAACTCTAATGCAAGGAAAAACTGTCCAGCAAAATCCAAACAAAGAGATATGGAGGACAAATAGACTTGACACAGAGGTCACGTGCTGGAACAAAACTGGTCAACTAAGCACTGTAAGGTAGTAATAACTGCTATGCCATCACGTCATCCTGCAGGCCCAGTAGGTATTTTGATAATCTTAATTACTTTTTGTGCTAGATTACAGTATTTATTATTCTATGGTGTATCTGCATATCCCAGAAACTAGTTCCAGGGCTGCATCCTCTACTCCCAAGAAAAACTAAGTTCATGGGTACTTTTTCTGTTTTCCTCTGGATAAATCACTTGTCACACTGAAGGCAAGACTATTAAGAGGCTTCATGAAGTGACTGTGCTGCATTAACAGCCTCTAATACATTCATTTGTTGTTATGACCTGATGATGGCTTGAATCTCTTAATTCCTCATTTTGGTTCTCTAAGCAAGCATGTGGTCTGCACATTTAGAAAAAATCAAATCTGATTCTTCAGTATGAATTGATGTATTCTAGTTTAATTGCTATTTCATATTCCATCAACTCAGATTTAGCTGGACAAACAAAGAAGTTACGGTTATATCATCTGGAAAGTATATTTTTATTGCTCTTCTGCAGAAAGGTATCGCCACTGATATGGCATGCAAATATGATACCTGCATCTCTGAACCAAAATTTCAGACATGCATCCAGTTCCTAGTTCTGAGGTCACCTTGAATACTGTATGATTAATATAGATATACATCATGGCATGGAAAAAAACTTAGTGGAACCTAGCAGGCTGTTTTCACTGCTGTGATCTGAGGCTCTTGCACAGATTTTTCACGTTTTGACTTGGCCATGTACAAACTCCTCCTAGATAAGATGTATCTTCTAAACTATACATAGATTACTCTTCATATATGAACTTAGTGCACTTAATTCTTCTACAGAAAAATTGCATCTGTCATTCAGTAGCTAACTTTGCATACTCATAGTGGACAAAATGGCTTGGGATGACACCCTACACCTGCTGTTTGCAATGGCCAATATGGTAATGGCTGGTCTTTTGCTCCCCACTATTTACCTTTCTTTTGCAAATGCTAATTCACTATACAAAAAGAACAACAATTGCGTATTATGGCATTCAGGCAGTGCTGTTAAGTTTACATTCTCACCTAACACATGCATAACATGTAATGTATTTATTTATTCTTTCTTGATTGGGTTAGTTTCACTAAACCAGTGTCAATGTGTAATGCATTTAATTGAATGGAATGTATTATACCAGAAAAGAAGTAATTACACTGTGAGTGAAATCTGTAGAGTACAAAAGTATAATATTATAATGGAGAAAAATAATGAAATAAATTAAAATGTTACTGGATTGGTGGAAAGGTTTTTACCTATCATGCAAGAAAAAAGGTATGTACTATCAAAATCTGGAAATGCACTTCTTCATTTAATCATGCAGTCAAAAAAAAAAGAAAAGAAAAACTTTATGCCAACATTTTGAAACATGTTAAAGCCGATTTTTGGTATGCGATGTTTTAGATAAAATTACCCTTCAGCTGCATTTGCCATCCCTAAATTGTTATAATACATTAGCTAATTTTACTGTTGATTTAACAAAAGTTTGAAACCATACATTCAATTTTACAGTACTCGAAGAAGTGCATTTCTAGAGTTTGATAGTAAAACAATATGCAAATTTAA